>NC_037673.1:148603754-148753266 GCF_003255815.1 Theropithecus gelada
TTTTTAGTAGAGACGGGGTTTCACTGTGTTAGCCAGGATGGTCTCGATCTCCTGACCTCGTGATCCACCCGTCTCGGCCTCCCAAAGTGCTGGGATTACAGGCTTGAGCCACTGCGCCCGGCCCCAAAATTTTAACTGATGTGCGTTGGCTTAGCCCTGTTTTTAATCCCTTATGTTGGGCTTTTTAGTGGGTCTTTCCATCTGGAAATCAGGTTCTTTGGTTATGGAAAATTATTTTGAATTATTTCTTTGATAATTTTCTTTTCACCATTTTCTCTTTTCTCTCTCATTAGAACCCCCATTATACAGATTTTTCTGGGTGAATTCTCTATCTTTTTCATATTTTCTTATCTATTGCCCACTTTTTGTTTTTCGTCTTTTTGCTCTCGTGTTTGGGAGATGTCTTCAGCTTCTTCCTTCAACCCTTTGTTTAGCTTTATTTTAATCCTATCAAATCTTTAACTTTGAAGAATTCCTTCATGTTTTCAATTACTCCTTTCATATCTTCATATTTTTACTTATAGATACAATATCTCTTCTTCTGTCTCTGAGAGTATTCATGACAGTTGTCTTTTGAGGTTTTCATCTTCCTGCATAGTATTTGTTTCACCAACTTGCTTTTTATCTATTTGTTTGTTTGCTATCTTGTGTTCCATTCATTTTAGGGTCTCTCCTCAGATATCTAATCCTCTTTGGTGCTCTGTTCATTGTTAAGGATGACAACTAAGAAGCTAATTGGAAGCTTTATGTACATGTGTGTTTCCATTTTAAAGTTATCAGATTGGACTATTATATTTTATTTATTTATTTTCCTATTTTCTTGTTTTTAATGTTGGCTCCAATCCAGTAAGTTGACTTCACAACCTACTAATGGGTTATGACCTGAAGTTAGAAAACTATGGTATAGAAGGTCTAGAGAGAGACCTTCAATTGCAAGTACATATAACACAAGCTGGATACTTGGATACTGTCTTAGACTCTTCACTCGTCATCTTCCACATCCAACAGCCTTCTACATGTTTAGGCTCTATGTCTTACATGCCTCTTGATTGACTTTCCTTCTCTGCATGTACTGTCTCTACTTCCTCCCTGCCACATGGACCAAGCTGACTGTCCTGGTTTCCTTTCTGCTGCTTAGCCCTCCAGTCCACCCTCCAAACTGAAGCCAGTCATCATTCTAAAAAATGCATTTGATGAAAAGTCTGTAATAGTCTTCACTTGTCTACATCCTACACACAAAAAACAAAGCAAACAAAAACAAAAACAAAAAACCACTAAATACATCTAATTCCTTAGCCTTGTCTGGCCTTGATTTCTCCTCCAGGGTCATTTGTCACTAATTCTGCTTTTGTATCTCATGATGAATCAATGTTGACTCATGCATAAGTCCTTGAATCTTTCATGCTCTTTCATGTCTTGGGCATTTGCTTTTGAAGATTTTTCTGCCTAGAATTCCCATTTCACCCAATACTGGGCTCATTCCAGGATCAGCTCAATCCTTTATTTATCTTTTCTTTTTAAAAATTATTTTTTAAGTTCTGGGATACGTGTGTAGAACATGCAGGTTTGTTACATACGTATACATGTGCCATGGTGGTTTGCTGCACCTATCAACCCGACATCTGCATTAGGTATTTCTTCTAATGCTATCCCTCCCCTAGCCCCCCACCCCCCAACAGACCCAGGTGTGTGATGTTCCCCTCCCTTTGTCCATGTGTTCTCATTGTTCAACTCCCACTTATGAGTGAGAACATGCAGTGTTTGGTTTTCTGTTCCTGTGTTAGTTTGCTGAGAATGATGGTTTCCAGCTCTATCAATATTCCTGCAAATGACATGAACTCATCCTTTTTTGTGGCTGCATAGTATTTCATGGTGTATAATGCCACATTTTCTTTATCCAGTCTATCATTGATGGGCATTTGGGTTGGTTCCAAGTCTTCGCTATTGTGAATAGTGCTACAGTAAACATACATGTGTATGTTTCTTTAGAGTAGAATGATTTATAATCCTTTGGGTATATACCCAGTAATGGGATTGGTAAGTCAAATGGTATTTCTGGTTCCAGATCCTTGAGGAATCACCACACTGTCTTCCACAATGGTTGAACTAATTTACACTCCTAGCAACAGTGGAAAAGTGTTCCTATTTCTCCACATCCTCTCCAGAATCTGTTGTTTCCTGACTTTTTAATGATCGCTCAGATTGGACTATTTTATGAGAGAAGTCCTAATGTTGGCGTCTTTGAGTGTTTTATCCTTGAGCTGGTTAGATTCTTCAGGTAAGATTTTGTCTGAGGGATTTTGCTGTCATTATTTTGGTAGTCCAATCAGAGAAAACAGGAGCCTCAGCAGTCAGGATATTACTACTCTCTTAGGCCCTTGTTGCTTGTGTAATACCCTCCTCTTAAGCTCTTCCCAATACCTTCCTATTCGGAGATCTTTGGTTTATTCATTCTTCAGAATAAACTTTCAGTTTTCTGTCAAAGTTGGCTAGGGGCAATTTTGCAACTATATTGATTGGGGGAAGACATCTGGAGGCCTAACTTTTCTCTTTCAAAACATTTTATTAAGAAAGGTTTTAAACATACATCAAAGTAGAGAGAAGAGTATAAAACCCAATTAAATACTTATCAATATTTTGCCAGTTTCTGCTACTACCTAAATTTACTCACAACCTATCCTCTTGTGTTCAGCTCTAACTTTGCTTGCTTCCGGAGGTCCTGGTACCACCAATCTCTGAGTGTTTTTTCAGTGTCTACTGAATGGCTTACTCATTCATTTATTCATTTCTTCACCACTACCTTAGGATTCTGCTTTCTTGAGTCTACTAATGAATTTATCACTTTTCTTTTTGCTTTACCGCTTCCAGGCTATTATTGTTATTATCTTCTCTTCTGGTTTTGTTGCCATATCGAAGTCTCAGTTTCCCCACAGATTGTACCTTTTTCTGACACTGGAGATTTTTAATTCTGGGCTGATCTACTCTTTGATGGGTGGATCTTTTATGTCTCATTTCACTCTTCACATTCTCCTAGAAACTTTCCTTGACCTCCCCATTATGACTTCAGGGTTTTGCCTGTACCCTCTCATTTTATCCCTTTCTTTATCCCACTACATCTCTTATCTCATTGTCTTGTAATTACTTATCTCCTTCATTAGACAGCAAGTTCTGGGAGGACAGGGATACCTTCCCAGAACAAATTATACATATAGAAAAGTATTATTAATTATATGCCATGTACCAGAAATAATTGTTTTTCATGAACAACTTATGTAATCCTCAGAATAATTCTAGGATGTAGACAATATCATTATCCTCAATTTATATCCGAGAAGATGGAAGCACTGTTACTTAATTAGTTGCCTGAGTTCACAGCATCAGTAAGGAGAAGAGCTTGGAATGAAACCCAAGTTTTCCACTTTCAGATTCAGGCAGGTAATGGGTAGGGGTTTCAGATCCAGTTATAAAATAAATGAGTACATGAAGGCATGATTGAACTAACCAGTCAGGCCCAGGGCACTAAGGAGGTTAAGAGGTCTCATCTTACCACTTCACCAAGAGCACTTCCATCTTCAGTCCTGTGGCATTGAGTATTTCCAGTCTGTGACAAAAGGGTTGGAAGTCATTACTATTCAGAACTGTAGATGTTCATCTGTTCCCTCCCCTCTGGGCACCAAGAGAAGAGACCTTCAGAATCATAATGTAGTGGTCTCACACAATCTGCCCAAATGGAGAGTTTGAGTTGAATTCTTGTCTGAATTCAATCCTCTCCAGAGCCTAACAGAGTGCTTGGAATTTAGGGTTCTCAGTATATGTTGCAATAAACCAGGCAACAAGTCAGATTAATCAAATGATAAATTATTTAGTCACTGAATACCACGTTAGAAGGCATTTTAGCTCACTTCATACCTAAGCTTTTAGCATTAAAAAAATTATAAGGTAAGACTTGGTCTTTCCCTTCCTGTCCTTTTCTTGTACCTGCTCTTTCTCATCCTGGTACTAGTCTCAAATGTCTATTGTCCAAATGCTGTCCATTTATGTGTCCTGATCATTTCCTCAGGATTTCCCACCTGGAATACTTTCTTTGCATATAAATCAACTAATATTTGTATATTCAAAAAATGTCTATAGAGTGTCGACTCAATGCTAGTTTAGTGGTAAGAAAAAAACAGCTGTGGGCCTAAGGATTGTCAAGTCCTTAAATTCCTCTTGCGTATTTTATCTTGGGCTTGGCTTTGTAAGGGTTACAAAAAGGTATGAGGCTATCTCTGTCCTCCAGGAATTTACAGTCTGGATGGGAAAGCAGAACAAATACACAAATAATTAGTGTGCAGTTAAACTAAACTGTGAGAATCTTTGCATAATGCAGTGGGTTCTCTGAAAAGGGAAGCAGCCATGTGGGTGAGGTTGGGCATGTACTGCAGGAATGTGTGCACAAAGACTAAGAACGAGGAATCAAACACTGGAGGGTTCCTTTATAACTGTCGAACTTTTCCACTAGGATGTCAAGATGTTTCCTACTTTGGTCACTCTATGTCACTAGTGCCTAGAATAACGATCAGTACATGGTTGTTGAATGAAGGCATGAATATTTTAGTGGGAAGGAAGAGTGATAGATAGACGAGGCAGATCCAGAGTATGGGCTGACTTTTCTCCCCTGAGGATATACGTTCTAATGCCCCAGGTATTAGTAAATTATCTCATAAACTAATCTAAAAAAATCCCTTCCTGTCCTGACAGTCTCTGGTTTTGTGATTCTAATCCCTGTAGAAGTGCTAATAGTTGATAATGGCTTAATGTTGGATTCTCCCTAGAGCAATTTGCATTTTAACACTGGAATCCTAAAGATGCCTGCATTTCTAACCAGAGAAGTGCTGTGACAGAACCAGGAGGGGCTTGGGGAAATTTGTGGGCTTCAAGGGATGGACCCCTGAGTTTTAGCTCATATGGCTTTCTCTGCTCTGCCTACCCCGAAGGGTGGCCCATGAAGAATAATTTTGGCAGTCATTTTTTCACCCCAGGGAAACTAGGAGTTTTGGAGATTCTTCCAGCTCCTTCTCCTCTCATTCCCTTTTCTCTGAATCAACCAATGGGCATCTCATACACTCAACTCTGTGGCACCTAAGTTATGTTCCTATAAATTGTCTGCCAGCTCTGATTTTTAGTACTGATGGGCTTTCTAAGGCTGTGTCTCATCTCTCAGCTGCCAAGTGAGTCCCCAGGCTTATAACAGAACAGTTGAGCAGGTGGTCCTTTGTGGGTATATGTGTGAAAGAGTTCAGGGACACAGCAGATGCAGGGTGAGGACAGAAAGAGGGAAGGAGGTATGGGATATAAATGAATAAATAATAGCTAGAAGAAAAAATTTGAAATGTTTCCAGCACAAAGAAATGATAAATGCTAAAGGCAATGGATATCCTAAATCCCCTGACTTGATCATTACACATTCTATGCATGTGTAAAATATCACATGTACCCCATAAATATGTACAAATATGTATCAATAAAAAATAAATGTAGAAATAGATATATTTGTCAATCAGTTGATCATTTGATTGATGGTCAGGGACTTGGACTCTGTTGTATTAATACTCATTAATGTTTAAAATGACATTCCAGGCCTCATTTGGGGCAGTGTTCCATTCCCATTGTACCTTCCCATCTTTCCTCTTACCTTAGTTGATGAACTGTCCACCATGTTTCAGAATAGGGTCCCTGCTTGTATTAGTTAGTTTTCATACTGTTATAAAGAACACTACCAGAGACTGGGTAATTATAAAGGAAAGAAGTTTAATTTACTCCATGTTCTGCCAGTTTAACAGGAAGCATGTCTAGGAGACCTCAGGAAACTTACAAGCATGGCAGAAGGGTAAGCAGCCACTTTCTTCATGAGGCAGTAGGAAAGAAAATGAAAAGCTCAGGGGAAACTGCCATTTATAAAACCATCAGAGCTTATGAGAACTAACTCACTATTACAAGAACAGCGTGGGGTAAACTGCCCCCATGATTCAATCACCTCCCACAAGGGCTCTCCCTCAACACCTGGGGATTACATTTCAAGATGAGATTTGGGTAGGGATACAAAGCCTAACTATATCGATCTGCCCCGGCCCCTCCCAAATCTCATGTTTCTTTCACATTTCGAAACCAATCATGCCTTCCCAACAGTCCCCCAAAGTCTTAATTTATTGTAACATTAACCCAAAAGTCCAAGTCCAATGTCTCATTTGAGATGAAGCAACTCCCTTCCATCTATGATCCTGTAAAATCTAAAACAAGTTAATTACTTCCAAGATACAATGGGGGTATGGGCACTGGATAAATGCTTCCATTCCAAGTGGGAAAAATTGACCAAAACAAAGGGGCTAGAGGCCACATGCAAGTCCTAAATCTAGTGGGGCAGTAATTAAATCTTAAAGCTCCAAAATAATCTCCTGTGACTCCATGTCTTATATCCAGGGCATGCTGATACAAGGGGTGGGCCCCATGACCTTAGGCAGCTCCTTCACGGGCTGGTGTTGAGTGCCTATAGCTTTTCCAGGTGCATGATGCAAACTGTTGGTGGGTCCACCATTCTGGTGTCTGGAGTATGGTGGAGGCTCTCTTCTCACAGCTCCACTAGGCAGTGCTCCAGTGGGGACTCTGTAGGGGATCCAACCACACATTTCCCCTTTGCACTGCCCTAGCAGAGGTTCTTCATGAGGGCTCTGCCCCTGAAGCAGACTTCTGCCTGGACATCCAGGCATTTCCATACAACCTCTGAATGTAGAGGAAGAGGTTCTCAAACCTTAATTCTTGACTTCTGTGCACTAGCAGGCCCAATACCATGTGGAAGTTGCCAAGGCTTGGGGTTTGCACCCTCTGAAGGAACTGCCCCAGCTGTACCTTGGCTGCTTTTAGCCACAACTAGAGCTGAAGTGGCTGGGACACAGGGCACCATGTCTCAAGGCTGCACAGAGCAGTGGGAGTCCCTGAGTGGGGCCCACGAAACTATATTTCCTCCTAGGCCTCCAAGCCTGTGATGGGAGAGGCTACCACCAAGATCTCTGTCATGCTCTGGAGACATTTTTCTCATTGTCTTGGCAGTTAAAATTTGGCTCCCTCCTTGTTACTTATGCAAATTTCTATAGCAAGCTTGAATTTCTCCCCAGAAAATGGGTTTTTGTTTTCTATTGCATTGTCAGGCTGCAAATTTTCTGAACTTTTATGATCTGGTTCTCTTTTAAACATATGCTCCAATTTCAAACCATCTCTTTGTGAATGCATAAGACCGAATGCTTTCAGAATACTCCAGGTCACATCTTGAATGCTTTGCTGCTGAGAAATGTCTTCCTCCAGATACCCTAAATCATCTCTCTCAAGTTCAAAGTTTCACAGATTTCTAGGGTAGGGGCAAAATGCTGCCAGTATCTTTGCTAAAGCATAGCATGAGTGACCTTTATTTCAGTTCCCAGTAAGTTCCTCATCTCCATCTGAGACCATCTCAGCCTGGACTTCATTGTTCCTATCACTATCAATATTTTGGTCAAAGCCATTCAACGAGTCTCTAAGAAACTCTAAACTTTCCACATCTTTCTGTCTTCTGAGCTCTCCAAAGTGTTTCAACCTCTGCCTGTTACCCAATTCCAAAGTGGCTTCTACATTTTCAAATTCTCTTTATAGCAGTGCCCCACTACCTTGGTATCAATTTACAGTATTAGTCTCTTTTCACACTGCTGTAAAGACATCTGAGACTGGGAAATTTATAAAGGAAAGAGGTTTAATTGACTCACAGTTCTACATGGCTGGGGAGGCCTCAGGAAACACATTCATGGTGGAAGAAGCAGGCACCTTCTTCACAAGGTGGCGGAAGAGAGAAGAGAAAAGCCCGGGGGAAACTACCATTTATAAAACCACCATATCTCATGAGAACTCCCTCACTATCATGAAAACAGCATGGGGGAAACCACCCACATGATCCAGTCTCCTCCCACCAGGTCTTTCCCTCAACACCTGGGGAATCACATTCAAGATGAGATTGGGGTGGGGACACAGAGCCTAATCATATTACCATTTTTCCTACCTTTGAGCTTCAATTCTCACTGTTTTTTCACTTGAAGTGCCCCCTGCCTGACCTCCATATTACCAAATCCCACATATTATGAGACCCTATCTCATCAAGACTTTCTTCTCCCTACTCTACCTTATTTGAGTAGAGACCTGAATGAAGTAAAGAGCCATCTGTGCAAGGATCTGAAGGAAGAGGTTATGTGCAGAGGGAACAGACATGGAAAGATTTTGTCTGGAACCTGCTAGGTGGATTTCTAGACCAGCATAGACACCAGCCAATGTGTGATTCACCTTTGTATTGTCCTTGGTGATGATGAAATCTGTTTGGATGAATCGGTGTTATATTAATGTTTTGAGGGTTAGACCCCTGAATGGGAGGGGAGACATATACTGGGTACTGTTAAAGCTCTCAATGTTTTACATACATTTTCTGTCTTATTCTCACTATAAGTAGGTGTTTTTCCCATTTTAGAGATGGGATAGCTGAGGCACAATGGGGTTCAGTGAATTGCTCAAGGCTACGGAGCCAGTATGTTTTGAGCTAGAGTCTCTCTGAAGGCAAAGTCAATGCACTTGCCCTTTAACACATTACTTCTGGGTTGCTTGCAGGTAGACAAGTTTCCTGACCCCTCAGCTTGCACAGACTCAGGCCTCAGTCTGCTAATAGAATTTGTAAAATCCATAGCTGCTTCTAGGAAATGTCCTCTGAAAATATAGAAGGTGTCAATGAATGAATGCACAGCTCAGCTTTTGAGTCCTCTCTCCTTAGTCCCTACTCTAGCCTCTGTGCCTGCCCCTGATACTCTTTGATGGGAGGAGAAAGGAATAAAGAACACTTTACAAGGGGCTAATACGACTTCAATCCATGCCACCTGCTTGCTTTTTAACTATTCTGAACCACTTAAACTCTTTGGACCTCAGTTTCCTATCTGCAAAATGGATGTCCTATTTAGTAATATAATAAAAATATGATAAAACGTATTTTCATCCACAACAACAACTGCAACTGCCATTTATTGAACCTTACTACATAGATGTTACCTCATTAAACCTTATGACAGATTTATAAGTTAGGTATGATCATTACCTACCCTTATTTAAGAGATTAAAAAAAAGTAACATTCAGGTCAAGTGACCTATTCATGGTCACTCAGGTATTAAATACTGACTCTTAGGATACAGAGTCAAATGTTTACCACAGCCTATAAGGCCCAGCATGGATGCCCTTCCAGCCAATGCCCTCCCAACCCATCCCTCACACTTCACTTTCTGCACCCACCAAACTGGCCTTCTCTTTATTCTCCAATATGCTGTGCTTTGTCCATTACTGGGTCTTTCCTGGAAGTAGCTCTTCTCTGTAGATGCAATGTTCCCCTCTCTCCTCTGCTTGGTTAATCCCTTATTCTCCAGATATTTTTTCAACTGTCATCACCTAAGGGAAACTTACAGAGGTTTTAAAATAGGCCTATAATTCTCTGCCACTCTTTCTATCGAGAGGAAGGGTCTGTATTCCTGCTCTTCAATCTAGACAGGTTTATGACTGCTTTGACCAAGGATGTGGTGAAAGCGAGGCTACATAACTTTTGAGGCTGGATTACAAGATGCTGTTCAGTTTCTACCTTGTTCATCAGAAGAGTTGTGCTCGGAGACCTGAGCTGCCTCACAGGAATGCCAGCTTTCCTAAGACCCCATGCTGGAGGTACTTTTTGTAGGTTTTCTGGTTCGCAGCCAGCCAGCTCTTGATTGACAGCCAGCATCCACACTGTTATGGTGGGTAAGCCATTTTAAACACTCAGTTCAGTCAAACCTTCAGGTAACTGCAGCCTCACACCATTAGAGAACCCAAGAGAGAATTCCCAGCTGAGACTTTCCAGAATTTCTGACTCACAAAATTGTAATCAAAATAAAATGGTTGTTTTAAGCTATTAAGTTATGGGGCAATTGATTGTGTGGAAATAGATAACTTTAATGAAATTATCCATTTAACCAGTTTAGATCAGGCTCCTTTTTGCATGCTCCTATAGGACTTAATTCCTTTCCTTCAGAGCACTTGTCTCAGTTGGCCATGATACACTCAGTGTAATTATGTGATCATCTGTCTCCCTACTAGACTGGAAGCTTCATAAGAAAAGAACCATTGCTGTTTTTCTGGATTGTTCTATCATTTAGGAGTGAATATAGCTGCAAGTAATAGATTTTACTAGCAGTGTCCTAAACCTATGCTGCTTGTTTCCCTCATGAGACATAAAATGTGAAGATGACTGGCTGTTGGTATTAGTTTAAGGACCCAGACACTCTCCCTTCCTTTTTGGCCATACTCAGTGTGTTGTATTTTCATCCTCATGCTTGTCCCCTCATTGTTGCAAGATTGATGCTTTGGCTCCAGGTATTATATTTTTATTCATCATCCCAATAAGCAGGAAATAAAAGGACAGAGAAAAAAACCTTTTTTTCCCTCATGGATATGTTATTTTTCCAGAAAGAAAGTCTCCAACAGATTTTTATTTATATCTCATTGATCAGGACTGAGTCACATTACGGAAAAGAGTTAGCATAGCTGGTGAAAGGCTATTACCTTTAGAAGAACCTGCACGTAAGATTGGTCCTTGGCTGGCGTCTGAAAACTTGGTGTTTGACCCATTCCCAACAAATGAAGGTGGTTTCTGGCTCCTAGACTATACAAATAAGATGATTTATGCTGAACACTGCTTTCCTTTTGAGAATCTAGAATTTTGATATGTGCTAGGTACAGGGCGCTAATATGACCACTTCCCAATAAGAACCTTGGATTCTGAGTTTCAAATGGGCTTCCCTAGGCAGAAACATTGCACATATGGTACTGAATTTTTAGTTTTATTTATTTTTTTGCTGCTGGAATAGGGAACAATGATGTGTCCCTTCACCAGGTGGTGACAGCATAATGAAGCCTGTGCATGGATTTCTCTAGATTCCACCTTGTGTCTTTTCCCCTTGTGGGTTCTACTGTGTATCCTTTGGCTATAATAAACTTGAGCCCTGGATGCTTCTAGTGAATAATCACATGTTTGTATAATCTTTAAGACTCCACCTGGAACACATGCTTTCTAGTAGACCCATAATAATCAAAGAATGGGAGGGATACGATGACTGTCTTAGACCAGCACAATTCATCCCTTTGGCCTAGGGATAGGTTTGCTCCACCAACTGCACACACATTTTAGGTTCTGGGACTGATTGGGAAGGGACTATATATGTGTGCTGGAGAGTGATGTTTAAGCCTGTAACGGTCCCTAGCACATAAAAGGTGTGCAGTACACACATGGGGAAAGAAAGAAAAAGAATGAAGAGGGCAGAGCAAGATTTTGGCTCCAGGTGTCATTCTTTCCAAAGCCTAGATCTTATCCCATGTGCCACATGCCACCTGCTTTGTGTTGTTTCCTCTGAGTGCCATTGGGAGGATCATATAACAGGGCTTTTAAAAGGACCATACGGTATACACATGAGCAGGTTCTCTGTCAGTCTACATGCAATGGCGCAAGGCAAATTTACTTTGTCTACTTGGAAAGTGGATAAAATAGCATCTACTTCCATCCCATCTGGTATTATGACTGGAGTCATATTTTGGACTCCAGTGAGTATTTTGGAAACACTTCTGAGTTGGTTTGGATGGGAATTTTAGTCTGTTTTCTTAAACAATCCCTGCATCAAGCCAAAATAATTTCATTTTGAGAATTCTTGCTTTCGGTATCTTTGTATCCTAAGTAAATGTTCTTCATGAAGAAAATTAGGATCTTGCAGGCAGTGTTTCCTTTGTTGGTTGAGATGCTGGGGAAATTGCCCAGGACAGTGGGACACGAGGATAGGGTACTGTTAACCTAATGCTGAGAGGAGAGTCAAGTGGGATCTTGCACACAGTAGGACTGTCTGTGCATGAGAGCTAACGATAGTGCACCAGCAGGAAATACAACACACAGCACTCAGAGGATATTTACAGTGGCTTTTTCCTAAGTTTGCTGTGACCTCTGCCAACAATAATTATTTGGGGAGCTGTTTATGAAAGAAACGATGATATCATTTTGATTCATAGAATATCACTTCGAAGACTGATCTTAGATTTAAGCCGGTCCAGGACCTCAATTTTACAGATAGATAAACTAAGGCCCAGAGAAGGCAAGGGACTTGTCCAATGTTGCAAAGGAAATTAATGTCAGGACCAGAATGAGAAACTGATCTGCTGACTCTCAACTACCAGTACTTTCACTAGAGACTACCAATTGCAGAGTGGGTAGTAATAATATTTCTCTAAGATTATGTAGGTCTTTATATGACTTTTCAAGGCATTTTCAGAGGTAGATCTGTATTTTAGTTGTCAGGAGACTGAAGTACAGTGTGTTAAAGGGAGTTACTAGGATTTGAGCTCAGTTCTTCTAACTAACTAACTATTTTTGATTTTTACACTATTCTGGACAGTGGAATTCTAGCAATTATAACAACAATTATTATAACTGCTACTCTCAGAAGGCTTTTGGCTACAATTAACAGAAAACCCACTAAACGTAGTTTAAGTACTAGGGATTGATTTTTTTCATCCAGCAACAGCAAGCGATCTGAGCAGCTTCAGGGTTGAAGAATTTGGCAGCTTAATGACATCATCACAGATGTCATTTCCTTCTATCCTTTTGTTCTGCCATGCTATCAGTAGGGTTTTCCTTTACAGTCACAGGATGCTTTAAATTAGCATGATGATCCTAATGACCAAGAGGCTTGTGGTAGCCTTATTTACCAATCACAGAAAACTTTCCAGGCAGTTAACCTAGAAATACTCTTCTCAGGTCTCAATGGCCAGGATTGGGTCACATGTTCATTCTCAAGCAATCACTGGTAAACAGAAAAGATTAACATTGCATTTGGACCAACCAGGATTCATTCACCGAGACAGGGTGGTAGAGTCAACTGCTGCGTAAAGGTAACATGCCCAAGTTTACACAGCTGGAAAATAACAAGGAAAGAAATGATACCCAGATCTGCCTGACTTCACAAGCAATGTTCTTAACCACTGCATGCTCTCTCTCTTCTCCCCATCGTTTCCCCTCTACAGTATCATTTGCCAGATTCCCAGCCTGCATGCCTAAGTTGCTTTGGCTGGTGATTGCAGGATCGTCTCCTTGCCAGGTCAATGTCAGCAATCAATCCCCATCTCCTGGGCATGAAAACCAGCCGATTAGAGCTGTAAGTAGGTGTTTAACAACACAGAGGCAGCCAGAGCGTCAGTCAGCAATTTTTTCCTCTGGCGGCTGGGCATTAGCAAATATGCTGAGAGAGGCACCCCTGTTCCAGCTGCTGGGAAGAGGGAATCTCACCACAAAAGATGATTTGAAAAAAAGAGAATGACAGGATGTCAGAGATAAAAGGACCCCTAGACATGGCCTAGACCAGCTCCATCCTTGTATTGATGAAGAAACTAGGGTCCAGAGTAGGGAGGAGATTGTTTGGGGGTCACACAGAAAATAATAGTTGGATTCAGAACTCAAGACCAGAGCCTGGACTAATCCAATACTATTTCCAAGACATTTCAAAGCCCAACCCTCTATTCTATTGCTCTGTAATTTCCACCCATGAAATTAGTTTCTTAGTGAAATGACATCTGAAAAAACAAAGGCATTTTGGACTCTATTGTCTAATCTCAGGTGCCTCCTGGCAATTTCCAGAGAGAAGTGGCCACTAACATGGGTTAACTGCTCCAGACAAAGTCCTGTCAGGTCCTTAGCTGAAGACAGGGCAGCTACCTGTAGCAAATTCCCATTCCTGTCCAACTTCCTTCTTCTGTTCCAGCCACTTTAGTCTTTCTGGTTTGATCAATCAGAAAAAGTCCTGGTGAACTGGAAAAATCTAAAGGTATGTGAACCTTGGAGCTCCACAGTCTAAAAGAGAATGTTCTCAACTTGAGAGGAAAAACTTAAAAAGCAGGTCAGAGTACAAGGATTCCTCCTGACATCTTAAGATGACTTGAGATCCCCATATTTCTAATAAATCATATGTATATGGGTTTGGGGAAAACATAAGAATTTAAATGGCATTTGCTAAATGCTAACAAGAGTGATAATAGTAGCAGTTGCTATTTTGACCTTCACTCTGTGACAAGCACTGCGCCCAGCCCTTCACATGCATTTTTTTCCTTAGTCTTCACAATACATGACACTTTTTATGTCTATTTGTTTATTGTTTGTCTTCCAAGATTAGAAAGTCTGCTTCACTATCATGGGAACCTTTTTTTTTTTAAAACACAATATCCCCAACTCCCAGAACAGTATCTACCACATAATAGGTGCTCAGTTAATACAAACTGAATTCATGAAGGGACAGTAGGCTGATGATGTATGTATGGTTGTTCTTCATTTTATAGGTATGACAACTGAGGGTTAGAGGCACTAATTTGTCTAAGGTAACTATATCAGTTTATTTTTGGCTGCAATTAATAGAAAACCAACAAATGTTGGTTTAAACAAATAGTTGGGTTTTTTTTTTGTTTTTTTTTTGTTTTTTCTGCAACAAGTATACTGGTGGTACTGTAGATGAGGATTCCACTTCAATGATGCCGTTAAGGACCCAAGTTTTATCATTCTGCTGTGCTTCCCTCTGCCATCCTCAGTCTGTTGGCTTTTGAATTTGTGCTTGTATACTCATGCTTACAAGATGGTTATGACCTGAAGTGTTTGCTTCAGGCAGCAAGTTTGTGTTCAGGGAAGAAGCAAGAGGATTGAGATAGCGCTAATTACATGTATCTCTATTATTACAAAAAGTGAAAGTCTTTCCGGAAAACTCAGGCTGATTTCCATTTAGAGCTCATAGGCCAGACTTGTGTGACATGATTACCCCTAGCTGCAAGGGAGGCTGGGAGAAATGAGTACAGCAGACCCTTGAACAACATGGGGGTTAGGAGCCAACCCTTTGCACAGTAAAACTTCCACATATAAATTTTTTACTCCCCCAAAACTTAACTACTAACAGCCTACTGTTGACTGAAAGCCTTGTGGATGACTAACATATACTTGGTGTGTTACATATATTATATACTGTATTTTTACAATAAAGGTAGAAAATAAAATGTTCTTAAGAAAATCAGAGAAAATATATTTTCTGTTCATTAGGTGAAAGTAAGTAATCATAAAAGTCTTCATTCTCATCATCTTCATGTTGAGTAGGCTGAGGAGGAGGAGAAACAGAAGGGTTGATCTCTCTTGGGGTGGCAAAGGTGGAAGAGGTGGAGGAGGCTGAAGAGGAGGCAGGAGGAACAGGCACACTGGTATAACTTTTATTGAAAAAAATCTATGTCTATGTCTAAGTGGCTCTGTGCAGGGTAATTAAGGCTCAGTTGTATTCAGCTTTCTCTGGTTCCATAGAGAGGCAGGAAAGGGATGTAGGGATTAACAATAGGTTTAAGTTAGTCAACAAATGTGTCTGCTACAGTCATGCAGGTAGCAGTGATCGAGGCAGGATTGGGACACAGGCTCGTTTGCTTCCAACGTCTGTGCTCTTATCGACCAAAAATTAGCTGGCCTGACTTTTACTCCTGATCTCAATAGAAAATGATCAACATGGGAATGCTTGTTCTGTTCTGAGTCCTAGTTTCTTTATTTGCAAAATGAAGAACTGGGTTAAATGAGGTCTGTACTCCCTGCTAGCTATAAGATTATATAATTTTGTGTCTCAGTCTGGCAAATACCCACTTTTAAAAGTCTTATTTTTAACCAAATCAAAATCACCATTGCAGCGGGGTAATATATTTCCCAAGGTCCAAATGCGTAACATGGAATTGATTTTTTTGGGGTTTGTTTTCATAGATGGTGGTATGTGTGTTTATGTGTGTTCCTTTGAGGTATCTGATTTAGTTTGAGGAGGTGAATGGAGATTGATTTTTGTCTGTGGTGATATGTAAAGCCCAATTGTTGTTGAGGTTCCTGCTTAAATAGTTCTTCCTCCATCCTCTCCTTTTTTGGCTCCCTTAACAGACCAGCCTGGTGGAGACCTTATGTTTCAGGGTTTGATTTGATTTTCTATTGCTTCTTGCTAGCAGTAATTCTCTTCACAGGGCTGAGAATTACTGCTAATAAGAAGCAATAGAAGATTGCTTCTTGGGGGACATGAGTGCTGGTCCCATGTGTTTCACTAATCAACTGTGGAAAACTGAAGAAGTCCTTCTACTTCTCTTGGTATCTGTTTTCTCATTCATACAATGACCAGGTTAGATGAGATAGTCTATATCTTAGGATCCTCCTCCCAGCTCTGATGTTTATATATCTGCAATTGTAAGGGGACAAAGCAGATTCTAATTAATGAGCAGAAGAACACATTAGCCTTGTGTTCTTCATTTACTAAATGGTTATAAAGATTGAAAAACAAAATAGAAAATAGTAAATAAATACATGACATAACTACTATTTTAAATAAGTATTCTTAAAACTCCAGGCCAGACATTTATTTGTTTGTTTTGAAAATATACCATTGCATTTAGAAAATTCAGAGTGATGTTTTGGGAGTCTCAGCAAAACATGATACCCAATGATGTGGAAATAGCATTGGGTGTTGAAACAGACCAGTCTGGGTTACATCTTAACTTGGTCATGTTGTGGCTTTGTGACCTGGGTCATGCTATTTATTCTCCAGGGTTCTTTTCTGCAAAATCAGGGTTAAATATATTGACATCAAATGATTATTGTGAGGGTAAAATAAGCAAATTTATGAAAAGCATTCAGCACAATGGTTGGCACATGGTAAAGACTCAGTAGAAGCTGTTTTTAAATCCTTCTTCCTTATTGATGCATCTAGAACCAAACAAAAGATTTGGCTATTTTCAGTTTTCCAGGCGAACATTTTCTTCTCTGGTAGTAGAGCTGCTTTTGACAAGACTAGACATAAAGCTTGATGCATCTTTACTATATTGGCCATCTGTAGTTCTGTTTTTGGAGATGGGGTAGAATGAGTGAATCTAGCTGGCAGGACCCCTACCTTCTATTCTTTCACTTAAGAGATCTGAGACATTAGGAACATCATTGAGTTCCTCTCTTCTTTAGTTTGCACATCTGCAAATTTTGATGGTCATTTCAGGGGGCTTTTATTAGCCCTCTAATAATTTGAACATACTTGACACTTTCTAGAACATTATGAAAATATCAATTATCAGTTCTGTTATTAGTTCATCCAGCTATCTTTAAATTGGTCCCCTCTTGTTCAAATTCTTTCTGAACTTCAAGGTCAAAGTCATTCCACCTGTTAAGGGAAACCTTCCACCTCAACTCTTTAAGATCTCCCCCAACTCTATTCATAGCCCTTGCTGCTTGGCTCACACTCTGTTGGTGATTGGAATAGCAGCCATATAGGGTTTGGGTTATTTCTCCCTTTGTACAACATTTCTCCCTGACTTAATATTGATATTGCCTCTTTCACATTATTGTAAGTCTTTCATATCCTGTATCCATGCAAATCTCTTAGAGGACAGTTAAAAAAATACATGTTGGCTGATTGGTTTTCTGTATGTGTGCATGCATATGTTTCATTGTTCAGCCTGACTGATTTTCATTTAGGAACAACATATTTTTATTTAAAATGTATTTATTTCTTTGGGAGGTAATATCTGCTCATGACCCCAAATTAAAAATATCCAAAGATTACACTTCTGTGAAATGTGTTCTCCCTCCCCTCTCTCTTCCCTGGTTCCCTCCCCAGAGACAACTGAGAAATTGTTACCAGTTCTTTGATGGTCCTAGCCAGAACTGGTCTATATATTCCCTTTTCCTTATAATGGTAAGTTTCTCTTATATATCCTCATGTTTTTACTTAATGTATTGTGGATAAATATCTATTATCTTCCTTATCAGTCTAAAAAGATTTTGGGGGTATTTTATAGTTTATTTAAGCAATCATATTTTAATTAAAAATTTGCAATGAGGTAATTGCAGATTCACATGTAGTTGTAAGAAATAATATGGAGAGATCTCATGTACCATTTATCTAGTTTATCTTAATGGTAGCATTTTGCAAAACTATAGTACAAAATCACAACCAGGTTACTGACATACAGTCTACCAATCTTATTCAGATTTCCCCAGCTTTACCTGTATTTGATATGTGCATGAGTATATGTACATTTTGTTGTGTGTATGCATGTTCAGTTATATGCAATTTCATTATGTGCAGATTTGTGTCTTTACTACCACATTCAAGACCCTGAATGAGGATCTCTTGTGTTGCCCTTTTATAGTCACACCCACTTCCTTTCACCTCTTCTCTGTCCCAATCCCTGTCAACCACTAATCAGTTATTCATTCCTAAACTGTTATTAAAAAATGTTATATGAATAGAATCCTATAATATGTTACCTTTTGGAACTGTTTTTTTTTTTTTTTTCCTCACTGAATGTAAATCCCTGGAGACTCATTCAGATTTTTTTCATTTTTATTGCTGAATATGCACGGTCATCCACCACATAACATTTTGTTCAGCAATGGACCACATATACAATGGTAGTCCCATAAGATTATATTTGTGCATTTTAACTGTGCTTTTTCTCTCTTTAGTTATGTTTAATTACACAAATATTTACCACTGTGTTGCAGTTGCCTGCGGTATTCAGTACAGTAACATGCTGTATAGATTTGTAGCCTAGAAACAATAGGCTAAACCATAGGGACTAGATTGTAGTAGGCTAGCCCATCTAGGTTTGTGTAGGTACACTCTGATGTTTGGACAAAAACAAAATCACCCAACAATGCATTTCTCAGAATAGATACCCATCGTTAAGTGATGCATAACTGTATTTATGACTGTTCCACAGTTTGTCTCACCATTTATCTGTTGAAGGACATCTGGACTGTTTCCAGTTTTTTATTATGAAGAATAAAGCTGCGATGAGTATTTGTACACAGAGTATTTGTAAACATAAGTATTTAATTTTCTGTGATAAATGCCCAAGTGTGTGACTGCTGGTTTCTATGATAATTGCATTTAGTTTTATAAAAAACTGCCAAGCTCTATTTTTTACAGTGGCTATACCATGTTATATTCCCACCAGCAATGTATGAGTGATCTAGTCTCTCTGCATTTATGCTGGCAGTTAGTGGCATTACTATTTTTTATTTTAGCCATTCTGATTGGTGTATAATGATATTCCATTATGGTTCTAATTCGCGTTTCTCTGATGGCTAATGAGCAACTTTTTATGTGCCTTTGTCATCTGCATATCCTCTTATTTGAAATGTCTGCTCATGGATTTTATCCGTTTTCTAATTGGATTTTTTTTTTACTATTGAATTTTGAGAGGTTCTGATATATTTTAGATACTAGTCCTTTATTGGATTTGTGGCTTGCAAATATTTTCTCCCAGTCTGTAGGTTGTCTTTTCATCTTTTTCCCATGGGCTTTCATAGAGTGAGAGTTTTTAATTTTGATGAGATCCAATTTATCAATTTTTTCTTTAATGAATCGTGCTTTTGAAGTCAAGTCTAAGAATTTTTTTCCTAGTTCTGGATCCAGAATATTTTTCCCCATGCATTTTCCCAAAAGCTTCATAGTTTTACATGTTATGTTGAGGTCCATGACCTATTTCAAGTTAATTTTTGTACGTAATACGTGATTTAGGTTTATTTATTTATTTTTGTCTATTGATCTTCAATTATTCTAGCACCACTTGTTGAAGAAACCATGCTTCCTCCATTGAATTACTTTTGCACCTTTATGAAAAGTCAATTGTATATATTTGTATGGTTCTATTTCTGGGTTTTCTTTTCTGTTTCACTGAGCTATGTGTCTATCCATCCACTAGTACCACACTCTCTTGACTACTATAATATATAATAAGTCTTAAAATCAGGTAGACTTACTCCTTTCACTTTATTCTTCTTTGCCAAGATTGCTTTAGCTATTCTAGGGACTGTGTCTTTCCACTTGAATTTCAGAATAACCTTGTCTATGTCTATAAAATCCTTGCTGAAGTTTCAATAGTCATTGCATTAAATTTATGGGTCAATTTGGGGAGAAGCAACATCTTTACCATGTTGAATATTTATTATGAGCAGCATATGCTCTCTATTTAGGTCTTTAATTAATAAGCATTGTGCAATTTTTAGCATACAAGTGCTCTGTGCAAGTTTTGTTGAGTTTATATCTTTTTTTTTTTTTGGAGCAGTTGTAAATGGTACTATTTTAAATTTCATTTTCCACAAATTCATTGTAGTATATAGAAATGAAATTAACTTTTGTTTTTTGGTCTTGTTTCCTGAAGCTTCCTGAACCCACTTAGTGCTGAACAGTTATAGGAGTTATTTTTAATGGATACTCTGGAGTTTTTATATAGATAATTGTGTCATTTATAAATAGACAAAATTTTATTTCTTCTTTTCTATTTAATACGCCTTTTGTTTCTTTTTCTTGCCATATTGCAATAGCTAGAACCTCTAGCACTATACTGAGTGAGACTGGATATCCATGCCTTATTCCTGAGCTTTGTGGGGGAAGAATTCCATTTGTCACCTTTAAGTATGATGTTAGCAGAAAGTCACCTCCATTTTCTAAAGACTACTGAATAACCTTACAATTCCAATGTAAGATTGTACTATAATTGACTTTTCCAGTTCTTTATCAATGAGTTTTTGCTGCTTTCAATCTTTGGCACAATAACACTTTTATGCATGTGCTCATACACCTGTCACTTTTCATATGTTCATGAATATATGGATAAGATAAATTCCTAGAATATGGCCCTCTTTTCTGTTCTGTCTAGACCCACTTCCTAGGTGATCTTTCTCTGCTGTGTGGTTTTAAATACCATACAATGACAACTCCCAAATATGCGTTCTCACTCTGATTTCTGCCCTGAATCCAGATCTGTGTATTCATTTTTCTCATGTAGTATCTCTATTTGGACATCTAACATGCTTTCAAGGTCAACATATCTAAAACTGAACTCCTAATTTCCCTGTATCCATCCCTTAAAACCTGTTTCTTTGAAGCTCTCCCTATTTTAGTAAATAGCATTCTGCCCTTCCAGTGGCTCAGGCCAAAAACCTTGTGGTCATCCCTACTGCCTCTGTTTCTCTCACACACACCCAAACTTTCAGCAAATCTTGTCCTATGATTACTTATCCCCACTCCATGGCTACCACTCTGGTCCAACCACCCTCCTATCTTCCTTGGATTATTGAGTTGCCTCCTAGCCTCTCTCCTGTATTGCTTCCTTACAGTCTGTTCCATACAAGAGCTCACACTGGTTCTCTAAGAACTAATTTCTAGGCTTAGACCTTCCCAAAGGCATCCCATTTTCCACAGAGTGAAAATAAAGGTTTGTACTCTGGCCTGGAGGGTTCTATATAATCTGACCTGTGATTCCTGCCTGCTCTGGATCCTGCAGCTCTTTGAGCTCCTGCTTTGCTTACTTTGCTCTGGCTATGTTGACCTCATTTATCTTCCTTAAAATGCAAGTACTCTATGATCTCAAAATACATACCATCCCCATGACTGGCATACTCTTTCCCCAGGTATACATATAGCTCATGTCCTCATTTCCTTCAGGCATTTGCTCAGTTTTTACTTGATCAGAGGGGCCTTCCCTGCATACCCTCATCCCACTTTGGAATTCTTCCTTCCCTTTAACCTGATTTGTTTTTCTGCATGTGACTTAGCATCACCTGAAATATTATGTATTCTCTTGTTTATCTGTTTATTGCAGACCTTTTCCCTAATAGAATGTAAGTACTATGGGTGAGGCTTTGTTGGTTTTGTTAGGGGGCTATTTTCAGCACCTCCAACAGTGCTCAATAAATGTTTGTTGGATAAGTTAGTAAGTAAACTTCTGAGTCAAATGGTATGTGCATTTAATATGTGATAGATATTGCAAATTACACTACACAAAGGTTGTACTAATACTATACTAATACTTACCCTCCCATTGATAACATATGAGAACCCCTTCTTTTTTGTACATATGTCATTAATAGTTCATCTTGAGACTCTTAGCTTTGTACCATAACATTCAGAGACATGATGGATTCAACCTCCACACATTTACCAAGCCTCCAGGACAAATCTCAAAATATTTCGTATGGTTCTGGTTGTTTTAACAACAAGACAACTGAAATAACTGAGCTCTCAAGGTTTGCGTTTTCATATAATTTCACAGAGAAGAAGAATCTGGCAGAGCGTTCATAGCTTCTGTGTTTTGTTTACATGGAAATGTGAACAGAGGTAACCTTATCTTTCTATGAGATTTGCCCTCAAATCCCAACTCAGATAGCACAGGAGAGCCCACTTCCTGGTGACTTTTTTTTTTTTTTTTTTTTTTTTAGAAAAAAAGAACACTTCTCTTTACCCAGCAAAGTGCCTCCTCCAAGGTCCCAGAACCATTGAGGGTGTTTGGGGGGTTGTGGGGCTGGGAGTAGAGATTGCATGAATGAAGACTGGACCACTCCCAGGACTAGACCAGAGAACAGGAGACTTGCTTCTGACTGACTATTGTATTCCTACTACTGGACCTCTAGTAGGTGCTAGGTATGTAGTTCTTGAGTATTAATTTAATATCTGACTGTTACTGATAAGAACAGTCCTGAATATTAGTATATTGCTTTACAATCCTTAAAGTGGCTTTCCGTGATTCCCAAACAGCACCCGTCTCTTGAGCAGAGACCCAAGAGGTAGGACAGGAAGACTGGAAGTGAGATTTGGCCCTGGTCATATTTTCCAAAGTGAGTAACTTGGAATATCAATATATTAAACAGGTTTCTTAGCAGCAGAAGGTTTCTTAAAGCCTCTGCACAGATTCTAGGTTGCAAATGTGCTTTGTGAATAGCTAAGAGGAAATAAAGTGTGTGGTGTTTGCCAACCTATTTGAACCAGTCTTTTATTTTCCAAAGTGTATTGTGGGCCTGGGGTTCCAGGGAATAGGCTTTCAGGAAGACTGGGCATTTCTGTCCAGGGTACGCACTTGAAGACAGATGATCTCTTATTCCAGTCCTGACTCTTTTCTATGGTTTCATTTCAGAGTTTTCATCTTAAGAGAGAAAACTGACACTCTCCTTTGATTTTCAGGATAAAGTGTATAGGACCATCCCTAGAAGGCCCCTGATTCATTTAGGCCATTTGGAGCAGAGCAGTGAAACATCTCCACAAGGTCTGAGTTACTCAGTTCTATGGGTTGTTTGATCTTCTAATTAGCTGTCCTTCTTAATTCATTTTTCACTGGTTGGCACATCTGGCTAAGATGCATGTTTGGTAGAACCTATTCAGTTGAGATCAGCAGAAACAGGGAGGCGCTGAAAGTCGTTAATGAAACCCTGGGTTCTTCACTTTACACTCATTTTCTTCTCATCCAATTTTCTTGTTCCAGGTGCTGACACCAGGACAATAATATAAGTTGACACAGATATGGGGCTGCCACTGAGGAGAGAGAAGACTGAAAGAAGCACATAGATAAAAGGTAGATAGGTTCTGAGGATGAGGGCTAATTTTCAGCTGGCAGAATCAGGGGCTGCTTCAAGGAGGAGGTGGCCACTGATATAAACTGTCGTTTTGGGAAAAGTTAAAATTAATAGTTGTTATTTAGGCAATTTTACTATTAAAAAATTTAAATGTACATATCCTATTGCATGATTCCATAGCAACTACACTTCTAGGAATTATTATGTGAAAGTACTCACACGAGAATAAAAATGTATATTTATCAATAGTGAATTATGATATATCCAAATAATAGAATACTATATCAACTTAAAAATAATATCTTTTTGTGTACCAATGTGAAAATACGTTCATTATGTGTTCAAGTAAAAAATCAGGTACCATATATTTTGTGTAGATAACATTTTTGTAAAAAAAGTTAAACATTTAATAGCTTATAATATAAAAATAGAATATAGAATTAAAACATAGATTAAGTTGCTAATAGTTGTTATCTCAGAAGGGTGGGAAACTGAGAAAAATTTTATGCTCATATTTTTCTATAATATTCATTTTAAAAATAAGAGTCATGTATTACCTTTATGGTTAGAAAATAATGGTAAATTTTTTTTTAAGTACTGTTTTGTTTGTGTGACAGATTGTCTTTTCTTAGTTCTTAAGAGGCACATGGGAATTCCAGAACACAAAAGGAATATGTACTTTCTTTCTCTTTTCTCTTCCTCTTTTCCTATTTCTTTTAGTCTTCACTTAACCTGCTTTTGCTCCTGTCCCTTCTTTGTGCTTTCCAACTCTCTTAAGCCCCTAGCAACCAACCCACCTTCCCTTGTCTAATGCCTGAGTTAGTTTCCCTATAATTCCCTCTTTATCTTTCTTATATAAATGCACTTGTGTAGACCATCCTAAAGTTTAAAAAGCTTTCTCCATTGCAGTGGGCAGTAGGCTGCTTGATGGGTGAACAGAAGGGAAAGGGATTTTGGTATACGCTGCTCTACAACTGCATCTCCTTTATGGCATGGTTGTCTATTTTTTTCCCATCTGTAAAATAATAGAGTTGAATTAAATAATCTCTAAGGATCTTTCCCAAGCTAATATTCTATGATGACTTTAAGAGAATGTATTTATTTATGACTTTAAGGTTTTCTGGCTTTCTAACACTCTCACTGGCCAGAGGAGAAATATCTTTGTATCACATTTCTTAAAAACATGCTGACAGTGAGGTAGCACTGAGAGTCAGGAAATTCAAAGTCTTGACTTCGCTTTGACCTCATTTTGTGGCCTTGGACCATTCACTCTACTTCCCTGGGTCTCAGTTCCTTAGCTTAGCAGCGAGGGTATCTCTCTCTCTCCTTACTATAAGGAGAACTTTGGGGGTAGATGTGGGTATTGACCTGGCTTTCATCCTAAGGATGTGATAAGCATCAAATGGGCAAGCAGAGGTGAAACCACTTTTGTCAGCCTAGAGCAGGGTTTCTTAATCTTGGCAGTATTGTCATTTGGAGCCGGATAATTCTTTGCTGGAGGTTGTCCTTTGTATTGTAGGATGTTTAGCAGCGTCCATAGCCTCTACTTATTGAATGCCAGCAAGCTTACCCCATTCCCCCTGACTGTGACAACTAAAATTGTCTCCAAATATTGCCAAGTGTGCCCTGGAGTATACAATCAACCATGGTTGAGAACTGCAGCTGTGGAGTGATATATAGAGACTTCAAGCATTGTTAATTATATAACTACTTTGAGAGGGAACAAATAAAAAGAAAAAAATCATGTAAGTGTAATTCCAGAGGGTGCCAGAGATGATGACTCCTGTGAGGAACAGAAGATAATACATGAGTGGAGACAGTGCCAAATACAGCATCATTTCTGGGCAGTCATATTTCCTGTGGGAACAATCTGTATCCTAAAGAAAGATGGAGAGATCAATCTTCTTGAGGAACCCTTCCCCCATGACCCAGGAGAGGAGGGTTTTATAGTTCTTGCCAACTCCTAGTTACAGATGCTGATGGGAGGGAGATCTCAAAGAAATATGAAGGATACAGCTTATTCAACAAGGTCAGAGATATATAGAATTGCATGGATGATAGGAAGCATTTACTCAACTCTCCCATTCAAGTGCCACACTGATCTGTCTAGTATTCTTTTTTTTCTTTATTTTTTATTTTTATTTTTTGAGACAGAGTCTCACTCTGTCATCCAGGCTGGATTGCAATGTGTAATCTTGGCTTACTGCAAGTAGCCAAGTAGCTAGGATTACAGGAGTGCACCACCATGCCTGGCAAATTTTTGTATTTTTGGTAGAGACGTGGTTTCACCATGTTGGTCAGGCTGGTCTTGAGCTCCTGGCCTCGTGATCCCCCCGCCTCAGCCTCCCAAGTGCTGGGATTACAGTCATGAGCCACCGTGCCCGGCCCTGTCTAGAGTTCTTAATTCTATTAGCTACTTGACCTTGAGCAAATTACTGATTTTCTCTGAGCATTTGTTTCTTCCTTTCCTTTTTGATCCCAGAAGATTATCTATTTCATTAATAACATAAAAATAGTTATGAACAAGACTAATTATTATATTACCCAGAGTTCCATGTGCTTTATGTGTAGTACCTCATTTAGGCTTATAGCAGTCTCATACATCTTGATACAATCTTGTTTTAGAGACGAAGAAACTGAGGATGAAAAAGGTCTTAAACCCAGCTCTCTCTATCTCCAGAGCCCATGTTCTGGTCCACCACTCTAAATATCACTGCTTCACAGCAAAACACTTAACATGCAACACAACATTCTTCATTACTGTTGGTTGCTTATCTCTCTTTCTCATCTTCTAGACTGAACAACTAGAACCCAAGGGTTATGTCATATGCACTGTACTATTCTGAAGTTACCATACCTTAGGAATAAAAAAAACTAATGGTGGAATTTTACACACCAGGACCCAGCAGGGCAGCAGGAGGGTATGGAAAGAAATGAGACAGAAACGTTGATCTTTTTAAGCAGCAAGTAACTAAAAGCTATTCATAGACTTATAAACTAGGATTAAGTGGAAACTGAGAAGTCATCTGTTTCCAGTGCTTTGAATTTTAATATAAGGAAAGGAAAGCATAGACAGGTTAGGTACTTGTTTATGCTCATACTGTGTTAGTTGCAGACCAGGGTTGAGACTGGACTCTGGCTTCCAGTTCAGTTTCCTTCCATTGTATCAGTGGGATGCCATGTAGTGTAACGGATTAGAGTGTACCATCTGAAGTCCTGTGACCTGGGCTGTGGACTGAGATCAGAGAAAACTTCTGTGACTTTCCTTTTCCTTACCTGTAAAAGGGAGTAACAATAGTTCCTATCTCAAAAGATTGTTATGAAAATTAAATGAGATACAGTGCAAAAAGTCTTAGCACAGATAAGGCACCTTACTACATGCCTATCATGTAGTAAAGTCTCAACAAATGTTAGCTATAATTCTTATTATTTAAAAAATAATTGTAGAGAGATTTCTGGCTAGATGTTTTTGTGTTTTTTTCTTAGAATGCAACCTATGTTCTTTTAAAGCATTTTACATACAGTGAAATTTACTCTTTTTTGCATATAGTTCTAATGAGCTTTTGGCAAACACATGCAGTCACATAATCACCACCACAATCAAAATTCAGAACGGTTCCATTACCCCAAGAAATTACTACTTTTTTTGCCCTTCTAGTCAACCCCACATCTACTCTCAGACTTGGAAACCACTGATCTATTTTCTATTCTTGTAATTTTGCCTTTTTGAGAATGTCATTTAAATGGAACCATATACTATGTGGCCTTTTGAGTCTGTCTTCTTTCACTGAGTATACTCTGTGAAATTTATCCACATTGTTTTACATGTATATGTGTTTATGTACGTGTGTTTGTGTGTGTGTATATCAGTATTTCTTTTCGTTTTATTGCTGAGTAGTATTCCATGGTATAGATATATCACAGTTTGTTCATCCATTCAGCAGCTGAAGGATATTTGTGTTGTTTGCAGTGTGGTGTGATGATGAATAAAGCTTCCATAAACATGTACAAGGTTTTAGGTGACTATAAGTCGCCATGTCACTCAGTGAATATCTAGGAGTATGATTGCTGTGTTGTATGATAAATGCATGTTTATTTTATAAGGAACTGCCAAACTGTTTTCCAAAGTGACTGTAACATTTTACAATTCTTTCCAACATGTATGGGAATTATAATTTGTCCACTTTCTTGCTAGCACTTGGTATGGTCAGTCTTTTAAATTTTGGCCATTCATAGAGGTGTTATCTCACTGGAGCTTTAATTTGAATTTTCCTGATGATTAATGTTGTTGAACATTTTTTTGCTTGCTTATTTGCCATTGATATATATTTGATGACGTATGCGTCCAAACCTTTTGCCCTTTTTTTAATTGGGTTATTCATCTTTTTAGTATCAAATTTTGAGAATTCTTTGTGTGCTCTAGATACAAGTCCTTTGTTAGATTTGTATTTTGCTAATATTTTATCCCAGGTTGTGGTTTATCTTTTCACTCTCTGAACAGTGTTTTTTTGTGAAGTAGAACTTTTGAATTTTGGATTATATTTGAATGAAATCCAGTTTTCACCTTTTCTTTGATAGATCATGGTTAAGGTGTTGTGTCGAAGAAATCTTTGCCTAATCTAAAATTGTAGAGATTTTATCCTATGTTTTATCTTAGAAGTTTTATAGTTTTAAGTTTAACATTTATGTGTATAATACATTTTGACTCAATTTTTATAAGGGATGGGAAGGATGAGTTGAGAGTTTTTTGGCATATAGATATTTAGATATTATTTTCGTAATGCTAGTTACAATGTAAGCAATGTAATGCTATTACAATGGATGCAGTTGCTGTGGCGGATATATCACTCATCAGTATCTTAGGGGGATTGATGATTTCTACTACTGTAATTGTGATTATAATTATGATTATCCATCTGTTTGTCCATCGTCTTTTCTCTCAACAAATGATGTCTACTATGAAACAGTCACTGTACTAGGTGAAGAATTATCAATATTATTGACTATGTCCTCAAACATCCCAGGCTAATTAAGAAGGGTAATTACAGAGGGGCACAAATTTATAATGATTATAATCCAGGTGCAATGTCTATTTGTCAGTCTGATGAGAAGTTAATTTTTTGGATATGAGATGGGAGGAAACATGAAACCTGACAAAGTCAATTCTTTTAATTTCATAGCTCACTTCAGATCCTGGGGACAAAATAAGCAGGTTTTAATTAAGCCCAAACCATCTCCAGGGACTTTGAAAGTGTCTTGTAAACAGTCTTGGTAGTGGATCACGTACCCAGAGACAGATAGAATTCCAAGAAGAAATTGTTTACCTATCTTGCTTTTTCTCTCTTCTTAGTAATGCATTGACTTGTCTATTTGAATATCTATAAATAAAACTTCTCCGAAGATAATTTTTAAAATGTACTTGACATCTTCAGGCCCATATCACATCAATTTCTTTCCCATGTATGGAGTGGTAGAAAGCACATGGGAATGAACCTGTGGTCCCTCTCTCTCAGCAGGGAAACTATATGGTATACATTTTTATTTCTCTTTACCATAGTTCCCTTATCTCTAATACATATAGTGCCAGCCTTTTGGGTTTTACTAACTTCCAGAGTTATCTTAATTGGATATTAAAGAAATTAAGACAATGACTGTTTTGCTAGAATATCATCTTGCTTTCCAAATATGGTAGGTGAGATACTTCCCATTGCATTAATTCCTGCACCAACAGCACTTATGCAGTGAGTAGTCTCTATATGCCAGGCACTCCACTAGGCTTCAGAGATACAATGGTGAATTCAAAACAGACATAATCCTTGGAGCTTATTGGTTAGTAGGGGAGTGAAACTAAAGCTGATAATCACAAACATAAATGTACAATTACAAACTATATTAAGTTGTAGGAAGTTCTATGCTGACTGAGTCTCTAGATCATCTGACATATACCCAATACGTTTTATGAGTTGTCTCTTTTCTAAATAATTCTGTGGTTGGTTATAAACGAAGTGTATGTTTATTTTATGAGGAACTGTCAAACTGTTTTCCAAAGTGACTGTAACATTTTACAAGTGGGAAGGAAAGGGTTGTTTCTCAACTAAGAATGAAGAATATTATCACCTTGTCTCAAAAGATTTGGGAAATATAATAAAGTAGCTTCAGTGACCTGTCTTGGGTATACCATGAAAAGTCAATATCATTTTGCTAGCAAAAACACTAATAACTTAGAGAGCAAAGGTAATATCTGTTTTCATTTCTGTATTAAGACGAACAGCAGGAGCTGTTTTTTTTTGAGTTTTTTTTTGTTTTTTTTTTTTTGATATGCTCTCTTTAGAATTGATTCTCCAGTGCGAGAGTCTCCTGATGACTCAGAATCATCATCATAAACAGTGATCTTTTGGTCTGTAGGATTCGTTTGCTGGAAAGAACTATGTGTCCCCACTCTGAATGTCCCCTGGCTACAATTTCCTGAGTTCTTATATTCGCTTTTGTGTGTGTTTCTGTTTTTTCCATTGCTGCCATCTCTCAACCTTCCTGTTCTCAGTGTGCTTGCCTGTAATAGCTCCTCTACTCCTTTTGATTTTTTATTTCTAATCTGCAATGGTTTGGGAAATAATAAAACCATGTTCATTAGAATTGTTTGCAAAATAAGAACAGGCTCTGGGAGAAAACAGAAATTATTTCCCTTTTGCAAAGTGTATCAGCTTTATGCATGAAGGATTTTGTATGCTTGAATATCTAATTTTAGGTAGTATTAATAGTTTAGGTCATCAGAAAAGTGTCTTTAAACAAATGAGGTGATTACTATAAACCAGAGAGTTAGGTAGCCAATTAAAAACCTGTTACATTTGCATGGTGCTTTTCACTTTTTAAAGTGTTTTGTTTTGCCTTTTAGCATACTTTATCCTGTCTAAACCAGGTGGGGAGAGATTGGATATTATGAGGAAACTCAGACCTGGAGATGTGATTTCCTTCAAGCTGCTTGGCAAATTGTTGACGTATTTATGGCCTGAACACAGGACTCTTGACTCTTAGACTGAAGATTTTAGGAGGACAGGAAAAAAGAATAGAACTCAAGAAACTGACATTTTACCTTAACCCACGTAGGTGAACTAGCAATGGAAATCTCAAGTGTTTGGGGGCAGAAAAAATAACTTCATTTTGGCCAGATCTGAGTTTCTAGATATGCTTGAATCACTCATAAAGGCACAGTGATCTTTTGGTTCCTTCAATATTTTAAAGTCTTATTTTGTGTGTCAGAGCAAATTCATCAGTGACTGCCATGTATGGAAGTTGGTGAAATGTCAGAAAGAGGATAGAAAATGTGAATGAAAGTAAGAGCTTCAAAATTGGGTTGCCATATCTGATAAAGAGAAATGCAGCATGTCATGGTTTTGACATTAATTTTTTCCTTTCATTTATTTTTTATTTGTTGATATTTATGAATATTTATTTGGTGACAGGTACTATGCTCTTAGGGTTTAAAGATCAACAAAGCATGACACTCAAGTTGCTTACACACTAGGAAGGAGGGCTGATAAAAATGTTCTCAAATTAGATTGTTGAGATTGCTCTACAAGTATAAACACGTCGATTAAATTGTATGCTTAAAATTGGTGAATTTTGTGGTATGTAAATTATACCTCAACAAAGTTGTTTAAAAAGCCAATTAAAAAGCACATGATGAGAGCCACAATATGGGTAAGTTCAGTGCTATGGGAATTTGAACACCACACCCAAATTCAGAGAGACAGAGAGAGCCTCTAGAAGGCCTCCAGAAGAAGTGATATATAACTAGAAACCTAAAGAATGCATAAGGAATACTGGGGCACAGAGTAGAGAAAGATTGAACTTGGCAACAAGAAGAACATGAGCAAACATCTGAAACTGAGTGAGAACATGCCTGGTGTACATAGTGTAAAAGGTAAATAGTTACAGAACTCAGCATAGGAGGAAAAGTGATAAGAATTTAGGCTGGAGAGAGGTACAGTAGTTTAGCATTAGGACCTTACATATCATGAAGAGGAATTTGAAATTTATTTTAAAGGCCATTTGGAGCTATTAAAATTTTCAAGATATGAGAATGTCATGAATAAATTCGACCTTTGAAAGATCAGTCTAGCTATAGTGAGGTCATTTGTTTAGGAAGAGAAAGCCCAGAAGAAGACCAGCAATGCAGCTGATTCTATAAACTCATGGAGTGGATGTGAACTATGTAGATGAATGAAAGAAGATGGTAAAATTAGCATGCCAAATTAAATTGCGGGAGGTAAGGAAGTTACAGATATTGCAGATAGGCCGGGCATGGTGGTTCACACCTGTAATCCCAGCTCTTTGGGAGGTTGAGGCGGGTGGATCACCCGAAGTTGGGAGTTCAAGACCAGCCTGGCCAACATGGCAAAACCCCATCTCTACTAAAAATACAAAAATTAGCTGGGCATGGTGGTGCACACATGTAATCCCAGCTACTCTGGAGGCTGAGGCAGGAGAATAGCTTGAATCCGGCAGGCAGAGGTTGCAGGAGGCCGAGATCACGCCACTGAACTCCAGCCTGGGCAACAGAGCTAGATTCCATCTCAAAAAAAAAAAAAAAAAAAAAAAAAAAAAGTATATATATACACACACACACACACACACAATATATTTATATATATACATACATATATTTATATATATGATAGTTTATATATATGATAGTTCTTAGGTTTTTTATTTGGGCAGCTATGTAGTTGAATGTGCAATTTGCTGAGAGAATGAATGCTGGGTATAGGTTAAACTTGGAAAAAAAAAAAGAATAGTGAATTCAGCTTTGGGCATTTTAAAGTTTAGTTGCTTTTAGGGCATTTAAAGTATACTAAGCAAGTGGGTAGATAAGTCTGATGAGAGAGATCAAGGCTGGGGATATAGACTTTGGTGGTTAGCAGCACATATGTGATGATCAGAGTTATGTGACTAAATAAGATTTCTCTGAAAAAGAAGAGGATTTGAAGCAAGAAGAGAAATGGGCAGCAGTGAACAAGATAGCCAGAGACCTTGTCCTCAAGCAACTTATATTCTAGTGGGCAGAGATTAAACATGTAAATAAATAAGAAAATGACATAATCCAGGTACCAAAAAGCACTTTAAAGAAGAGAAACTTGGCTGGGTGTGGTGGCTCACACCTGTAATCCCAGCACTTTGGGAGGCTGAGGTGGGTAGATCATGAGGTCAGGAGTTCGAGACCAGCCTGATCAACATGGTGAAACCCTGTCTCTACTAAAAATACAAAAATTAGCTGGGTGTGGTGGCACATGCCTGTAATCCCAGCTACTCAGGAAGCCTCCTGAGTAAGCAGAATCGCTTGAACCCAGGAGGCAGAGGTTGCAGTGAGCCAAGATCATGCCATTGCACTCCAGCCTGGGTGACAGAGCGAGACTTCATCTCAATAAAAACACAAAAAGCAAACAAACAAAAAAGAAGATAGAGTCAATAAGAAGCAGAGAGGCTACTTTATCTAAGGTGGTCAGGGAAGGTAATGTCCATTAGGTTAAAACCCTAGTGGACATCAAAATTCACTGGAAGAGTGGAGGAAGAGGAGACTTAGAAGGAGATTTAGAAGAAATTGCTGGACTTGTGTAAGGAAAATGAGGAATTACAATTACATGGAACTAAAACAAAAAAGCACCATTTCAAGGATGATTAAGTGTTCAGTGTTGCGGAGATATTAAGAATGGATCTTAGAAATGGAATGAAACTTGGCCCTTGGATTTAATGACAAAGAGGCCATTGGTGTCCTTGGTAAAAGTAGTTTTAATGGAGTAATGGAACACTGGATGACAATGGAATGGAGAATGCACAAGAGAATGGGAGCTGAGAGAAAGAAAATAGCTAATGTAGACACATGTTTTAGAAGTTTGGCTCTGAAGAAGAAGGGAAAAGTAAGATGTCAACTGATATGTGAGAACAGGATTTTCTTTTTGTTTTTTAAAAAGAGATCAGATAGATTTTCATATGCCTAAATACTGCAGGAATGGATCTAGGAGAGAAGCAAGGGTTGCTAATATAAGAAAGAGGAGTTAAAAGGTGTGCAGGAGACAAAGTAGTCCTAAGCTTCCATCGTCTTTATGGCAGGTTATGTGCTTTGAGTGAACATCAAGGGAGTGATGAAGTAGGTGATTTGGAAGGTCAAAAGAGGTTTGGATCGTCTACTGTGTTAAATGTGAAAGAGCATTAAACAGGGAGCCACTGGAGAATTGCCAGGAAGCACTAGAGGTGATAGATTTGTAGTGATGCTAGACTGGATTTTTTTTTTTCCAGTACACAAAGCTGCCCTGCTATAGAGAAAAGAAGTCTGAATGTTGAATTAACTCAGGATTGAGGCTTTGGATGGGCAAAGATAACTCAAAACCTTGATTGAAAATCAAGGATTAAATGAAGAATCAGTCTCACTTGGATGTATATGCAAGAAAATACAGGAAGAGACTGCCAGAGGGGATTCCAGGGCCAAATATTTCAATAAGAAAGAGGAACAAGATATCCTGGGCAAAACAGTTATGAGGGGCAGAAGTACATGACTCAAGAAGTAGAGATAGAAGTTATTGAAATTCAGGAGGTAGACACAGGGAGAGGCCAGGGTGTTTAAATAAAGTCCAAGCTCTTACCCTTTCTAGCCATGTTATCTGAAGCAAGGCAGTCTATCAACACATATTTCTTGATTGCCTACTTAGTGCCAGGTAATGTGGACAATAGTGAACAAGATAGACAGAAGCCTTGTCATCAAAAAGCTTACATTCTAGTGGGCAGAGATTAAACATGTAAACAAGTGAATAAACGAGATAATCCAGGTACCAATAAGCACTTTAAAGAAGATAGTGTCAGTAAAAAGGGGAGAGGCTACTTTAGCTAAGGTGGTCAGGGAAGGCCTCTCTGAAGGGAAGATGCTGTTGAACCTGAGTAATGGGAGGTGGTAGTCATACTAAGAACTGTGGGGGAGAATACACCAAGCAGAAGCAAATGCAAAAGATCTACCACAGGGGCAAGATTGTCGTGTTCAAGTGGCAGAAAGACAAGCACAGTTGACATGTAGGGAATGAGAGGGAGAGTGTTGGATTTGATGTCAGAGATAGGTGGGTTGCATGATTTAGGACCTTCAATGGTCATTCAAGGGATCTTAGGTTTTGTTCTGAGTGTGATGGGGAGCCACAGGCAGGTTCTAACGGGGATGTGTTTACTGATCTATGCTGCAGCGTGAAGAGTTAACTACAGGGAGTTGGGAGTGGAGAAAGGAAGACCATTAAGGAATTGGTTGCAATTTCTGAGGCAAGAGGCAATGGTGACTGGGGCTGGGCTGTTGGCAGAGGAGATGCTGCAAAACGGTGAGATTCAGGATGTATTTTGGAGGTACAAATGATAAAACTGCTAATGGGTGGTTGGGATTAGAGGAATAAAAATGGGTGGGATTAGAGGAATAAGAATAAGAGAAGATGAAAGGATCACTCCTGTTTTAGACCTGAGAAATGGGTAGATAGTGTTAGGGAGGGGGTGGGGTAAAAATCAATAGTTCTATTTTAACAATGTTAGATTTGAGGTACCTACCACTTCTTTATGTACATGCAGTGCGGGTGGTTAGATATTTGTTTAGATTGCATGACAATTGTCAGAACTAGAGTTATAGGTTTGGGGGATTTGGAACCTTAGGTAGCATTTAAAACCATGGTGCTGACTGAGATCATATCAGGATGGAGAATTGGGAGAAATAGGACGACTGAGGATTGACTCCTGGAGTACTGCAACATTTAGAAACTTTGAAGAGAAAGAAGATTCAGCAAAGGAGACTGAAGATTCAGGAAAGCAGCAAATGAGTCTGGAAGAAAATGAGGAGCCTGTGGTATTCCAGAGGCCAAGGGAAGAAAGCCAATCAGATGAACTATTCCCACTCCCTTGTTGGGCAGAGGGTCACAGGGATCCAGGCTGAGCAGGAAGTCAGGGAAAGGAGATTTGGGCCTTGCTATCCCTAATAGCTCTCTTCCTTTCATTCTCTGTTTTAACTTCTGTGGACCTCACCTTTGAGGAAGAAGATCAACCTATTTTAAGAAAGTCCTTACAGACATGAGCAAAAATCATTAGAAGTAGAAAGTAGTATGTCATTAAAGAGCTTCAGATAAAATCTCTGGAGGGTTTTTGTAATGTCTTTCTGACAGAAAAATGCACACATTCATCCGTCAAAAGCTGGGCCTCAAACATATGGAAATAGGAAAAGCATTCTTAGCCAGAGGAATCAGCATAAGCAAGGCTCAGAGGAAGAAACTGGCAGCCTGGGTATGAAGGATCCCAATCCATTCACTTTGGTCGGCTCACAAACTGTTTGCTTGATCAATTCTGTACTCCACCCATGCCCAGAACTCACACAAGAGACATTCAATGCAATGGTTCTTTATCATAGATAAAAATATAGATGAAGCCAGAAACTCAGAAGCTTAGCATTGCGTTGCTGGAATCCTCTACCAGTACTTTTCCCTCTCCAACCTTTAATCCAAGTTTGTTAAAATCCTTTAAACTGCCGTGGTCTCCCATGAGGAGAGGCAGCAACAGAAATTGTACTGAAACCCTAAGTCCCCAGTGACCTAGCATAATCAAATGGACATATTTCATTAAACAAATGTCTCTGCCATCTGCTATACTCCAATTAGGAATGCATGAAGAACATATTTCTCAATTATGTTGGAGAACATTTCTGGGCTCAAAGGCCCTGGCAAACAGCCTTTCCTCCAGCCGTGCCCAATGGGGAGACCTGCCTCTAGTGTGTGGTGGCCCTCATGTTCTTTCCTGTCTTTCCTCTGAACTCCACCACTAACTTTGTGTTATTACTGCATTCCCTTTGGGATCAGAACCAGTGTGGTCCAGCATCCCAAACAAACATCCTACATGCTGGTTTAAAATTATTGTATTGATTATTTAACAACTAATGTTTACTGAAATCTTTGGTATGGCCAGGAGCTGTGATAAGCATTTTACATGGATTATTTAATCTAAACTTTACATCTTCTCTGCAAAGTAAGATCCCCACTCTATGAGGAAACTGAGGCTCAGTGATCTTAAATGACTTGTCCAAGGTCTCATAGACTGAACTTAAGCAGCCTGACACCAGAGTTCATTTTTTATCCAGTGTGCATTATAAGAAGTACCATACGGTAACAAGGTATGATATAAGTATGATATGAGTGCCGCCTGCCTCTAGGAACTTTTTATGTGGATGGAACAGGGGTTTAATCAGGATGGGTGGAGACAAAGGAAGTGCTAAGTATAGGTAGAAAATGGAAGAAATTACCCCTTGAATTCCAAGTCAAGACACTGCTACGGTGTGCTTGAATCAAAACAGTCGTATCGTATGCTTGCACCTTATATCCTATCTGAAGTGTGACTGTAGAACAACCTGCCACATCTGTTTACCCACCTCTGCTCTCTACTTCTAATCCTGTCTGTTATTTAACCAGTCAGCTGGGCTAGCCCTTAGCCCTCGTTCATCCCATCAGGGCTCCTGATGCTGCCGGAGAAAAATTACAGAATGTTGTGATTTTCCAGTTCTATAAATTCATGGGCATCCATCTCAGCTACCTACATGCCACTGCCCAGCTATCCTCCTGTCTGTCCTTAGTCCCTCGTTGTTCAGAATTTGTTTCAATCTTCATCATCATCCCCAAGCCTCCGATATCACCACCTTGTCTTTGCTGTGGGAAGGTGGCTTTGCCATCTGCTTCATGTGGAAAACAGAGGTGACCCCTCCAGTTGCATGCACTTACTATTAGCTTCTACCCTTGGCTTATTCCCTGTTATCTAGGTTAAATCGTGAGATTATTGATATTTACTTAGGACATTTTATAATCTAGCTACTACGGAATGTCTACATGCATTAGCTCATCCAAGCCTTAAAACCACCTCATGAGAGAGGAGCTACTTATTATTATTTATTTTTAATTGACAAAATCATATATATTTATGGTGTACAACATGATGTTTAAAAATATGTACACATTGTAGAATGGCTAAATCAAGCGATTAACATGTACATTACCCCACATACTTCTTTTGTGTGTGTGGTGAAACACTTAAAATCTCCTCTCTGCAATTTTAAGTGACCAGTATGTTGCTATTGTATAATAAATCTTTGAAATTCTTCCCCCTAATGGAAACTTCGTATTCTGTGATCAATATCTCTCCCATCCAGTGGCCCCCTCTCTTCCTCCCAGATCCTGGTAACCACTATTTTTCTCTGCTTTTTTGAACTTGACTTTTTAAGATTCCACATATAAGTGAGATCATGCAGTACATGTCTTTCTGTGCCTGGCTTATTTTACTTAACATTATGTTCTCCAGGTTTATTCTTGCTGTCACAAATGAAGGGATTTTTTTTTTCTTTTTAAAGGCAGAATAGTATTCCATTGTGTATATGTATCATATTTTCGTTAGTCATTTATCCACTGATGGATACTTTAGATTGATTCCATGTCTTGTTAACTGTGAATAGTGTTGCAACAAAAATGGGAGAGCAGATATCTCTTTGACTACTGATTTCATGTCCTTTGGGTATATACCCAGGAGTGGGATTGCTGGATCATACAGTAGTTCTATTTTTATTTTTTTGAGGAACCTCTATACTGTTTACCATAATGGCTGCGCTAATTTACATTTTCACTATCAGTGTATAAGAGTTCAAGGGGAACTATTTTCAATTCTCATTTTGCAGAAGAGAAAATGAGGCTCAGAAAGGTTAGGTACCTATTTCTCAGGATTATGTCCTTATAGTGTTTACCTTCTCATTATATACATTCTCTCTATAAAACTGTGTCTTCTTATATGATATCTGTCACCATCTATATGCCATGACCTAATCAATATTTTCATCCTAGAATTCTCCTTGAGCTCCTGTTTATTTAGATGCCCAATGGGTGCCCACTGGCATCTCAAAATTAAACTTCACCTCCATTCTCATTATCATCAATCACTAGAGTTGCTCATTTTGCAATATTTTCTGTCTCCATGAATAATACCACTATTGGAAGTTATGGTGAGATTAAGATAATATTATGGTGGTTGGTTATATGGGAAAAGCAGAATTCGATCCCCAGCTTTCCACCAGTCCTTACAAGAGCCCCAAAGGAGACTGATGCAAAGCAAAGGAATAATCTGGTTATTAATTGTGGTTTTAGACCCCATGACTGGTATAGAACTGAAAGTAAATCAAGCTGGGCTTATGAAGGATTCCTCTCTCCATTTGTAGATGAATTTGAGTGGTACTAAAACAAGGTAGGTTGAAAGGCGTGCTCTGTTTCTAACCCAATACCCAAACTAGAAACTCCAATCTGACATGACAAGCCATATACAAATGTAGGAGAGACAGAGGACTTGTAGCCACTTGCTCTAGACTTTTATAGGCTGGGTTCTAGATGCTCTATAGACAGAGAAGGAGAAAAAATATTCCTTTCTCTAGGCTCGTGGGAGAAAGAGGGTGAGCCAGGCCTCTAGCTTTGTAGAATGAAACAGAAAAGGAAAAAACCTGTCTATTTTTATTACAACCTACTATGTCCTTTTTGAAAGCTTCTCTCACTGAGGCTGGGGTACCATATGATGCCCTGGAATTTAATAGTCCAGATCGGCATTCTTCTTGGGAATGGAATATCTTTTCTTGATCTCAGTCCTAGGGAAAAGTAATGAAGAGGCTTATGTAAAAAATAGCAAGAGATTTTGAATTCCTTCTTTCAGAAATTTTCCTTTTATATCAGTGCTGTGACTTTCTTTCTTTCTTTCTTTCTTTCTTTCTTTCTTTCTTTCTTTCTTTCTTTCTTTCTTTCTTTCTTTCTTTCTTTCTTTTTTTTTAACCTTCTCAAGCCTCAGTTTGTCCCTCTGTAAAATGAAGATAAAGCTCTACCTGGTACATAATAAACCATCTGTAAATGTACATGTGTCGTGTGGTGGGGGAGTAGGAATGAGAAGGTTGAGGCACTAGTAGCTAGGGTGGTGGCTGTGGTTGTGGTCACAGTGGGTGACAGTAGTGGTTCTTGTGGTAGGTAATAGACATCTACTAGTTAGTTAGAATAGAAACCTGAGAAACGACCTGATTTTTAATCCTTTCTCTTGCTTATCACATTTAATTCATCAAAACATCTATACATTTCATGTCATTAATTTATTTCAGGTCTCATTGTCATTATCCATCATTTCTTTTGGCCTAAGAGGTAGAGTAACTTTGCCAGGACCACACAGGGAGGATCTAGTGCTGTCTCAGTCCTCTGGTTTTAGGTGCTTTCTCCTCTACCAGGGCAGAAGAACAGAAGTGCCAAGAGTGGGCACAACTGGGTTCAACTGTGGCCCCTGCACATACTAACTGTACTCTCTGGGTAACTTACTTGTCCTTTTACTGAACCAGCAAAGCGGATCAGAGTGTCAGAGCTGTCAGGGGCCGCAAATTCTCTCATCCAAGTTCCTCATTTCAGAGATGAGGAAACTGAGGCCCAGCAAGGGGGAGCCATCTGCTTCAGCTCACTTAGTAAATGTGAGGTGTAGCCAAGCTCAGAACCCTGTTTTCTAATTTCCACTAGCTGCTCTTTTTAATCACAGGGATGTCCCACTGCCAGCATTAAAAAGAAAAACATTGATAAGATAATCATGGCACCTACCACATGGGGCTATTGTGAGGATTATAGGAAGTACTGGGTTTAAGAAATAAGTGTTAGCTTTTTGGAGCTTTTGTAACAAAGTGCCACAAACTGCATGGCTTAAAACAAGATAGATGAAATGTTTCACACTTCTGGAGGCCAAAAGTTCAAAATCGAGGTGTTGGCAGAGCCTTGTTCTTTCAGATGGCTCCAGGGGAGCCGTTTTCCTTGCCTCTTGAAGCTTCTGAAGTTTGCTGATGATCTTGGCATTCTTGGCTCATAGACGCATGGCTCCAGTCATACAGCTGTCTTTTCCCCATGCGTTGTCACATCAGATTCCTTCTGTGTGTGTCTGTCTCTGTGTCCACATTCTCCCCTTTATAAGGACACCAGTCACATTGGATTAGAACCCAGTCTAATTACATCATTTTAACTTGACTATCTCTGTAAAGGCCCCATTTTCAAATAAGGTCCCATTCTGAGGTACCGGGGTTAGGACTTCAGTATATTAATACCTTTCTATGGGGACACAATTCAACTCATAGCGAAGTACTTTGCCCAGCCTTGGGTACAGAGTAAATGCTCAGTAAATATTTTTCTTACCAAAGAGCCTCATCTCTCAAAGCAGAGCCCAGCCCTGAGGAACAAGACTGACAGCTTTGGCTCAGCAAGGCTCACATTACTCAATTATACATTCACCTCTGGAGGAAGGTGGCCTCTGTGTTCTCAGGGAACATCATCAATATTGTGACAGTCCGACATGTGTCAGCCACTGGGTTCCCCAGGGCTCCTTCTCTGGGGATCCTTCTGAAGTTGGAAAATTAGCCTCCAATCCTGGGTGGTCTGAGCGATGGCCTGCCCAGAGGCGGGAGGGGAGAGGATCAGAGTGTCAGAGCTGTCAGGGGCCTCAAATTCTATCTCATCCAAGTCCCTCATTTCAGAGATGAGGAAACTGAGGCCCAGCAAGGGGGAGCCATCTGCTTCAGCTCACTTAGTAAACGTGAGCTCAGAACCCTGTTTTCTAATTTCCACTAGCTGCTCTTTTAATTATAGTGATGGCCCACTGCTAGCATCGTTGTTGGTTTTGTTTTGTTTTGTTTTTGGTACTTTGTACAAAGATTCTTTGAATTTCTCCACCTGTGCAATGGGACAGGTGCTCTAGGCCAGCTCTGACTAACAGAAATACAAAGTGAGCCTCACAGGTAATTTTAAATTTTCTAGTGGCTACATTAAATAATTAAAAATATGAGTACAAAGTACACTCTTCAGATGATGGCTCCACTAAGAGCCCAGACTTCACCACTATACAGTAGATCCATGCACCAGAACTGAACTTGTACTCCCCAAATCCATAAAAAGAAAAACATTGAAAACAGATAAGATTAATTTTAACAATGTATTTATCCAAGTATATCCAAAATGTTATTTTAACATGTAGTCAATATGTGATTGTCAGTGAGATAGTTCACATTTTGTCTTCTTGAATTTTTGAAATCTCATATGTATTTAACAGCGTATCTTTTTAAAAATATTATTTTATTTTACTTTAAGTTCTGGGCTACATGTGCTAAACATGCAGGTTTGTTACATAGGTATACATGTGCCATGGTGGTTTGCTGCACCTATCAATCAGTCATCTAGGTTTTAAGCCCCGCATGCATTAGGTATTTGTTCTAAAGCTCTCCCTCCCCTTGTCCTCCTCTCCCGATAGGGCCCAGTGTGTGATGTTCCCCTCTCTGTGTCCATGTGTTCTCACTTAACAGCATATCTTAACTTCAACTTACCACATTTCAACTGCTCAGTAACCATACACGTCCAGGGAGCACTGGACAGCACAGCTCCAGGCCAGTGGTTCCCAGAGCTGCTCTGTCTAGGGCAAAAATGTTGGTGTAAATGTATTATTTCTACTTCCTGAGAAATGACTGTTCTTACTTCAAGATTATATCCTTTCTCTCTTGAAATTTTTGGTCAAAACGTCCTCCCCCATGCTGAAATTAAATCATGGTGACGTACAGACAAAAGATTTTTGGTTTTGTTTTTTAAATGTCTTTATTTGACCAAAATATGGGAACACTAGGCCAGGTCCTTATTAAGAATATTTACATATATAAGTATATTACATGTGTGTATATATTTTTAAATTTTTTAAATGGTTACATTCCTCTTAATGTCATTTCCAAAATATATGTATATTTTTTGCTGATTTATGAAATCATCATTATCAATTGTCTAAGATTCATTGCTACTCTGATCTTCTGTAAATGCCATTAAAAGTCAAGTTGAGGTAAAATGTCTCTCTGTCCTTGAGGACAGGGGAATGAAAGCAAAAGCATAAAGAAGGATCTGCTTGGCTAATTGGTTCTGTGCATTGTAGAGCATTTGGGTTTTACATCACTGAGTGGGTGTGTAGAAGGGCTTTTCCTGGGCCAAGCCATTGCACTGGATACTTCATTTTTCTCTAGTCTTAGGAAAGAATGTGAAGGAATACTGAGAAATTACTGTTCTGTCCTTGGGCAGGCTAACTACTGATCAGTCCCTAAAGAGTGTGCATGGGGCAGGCTCAGTGCCTGGCTCTTACAAGTATTTCCATATGGGGAAGGCAGCCGGATGTTCACTGGGAAAACATAGCCAAGATTAACGTCCAAATTCCTTACCATGACCTACTCACTCTTACATACTCTATGCCATGCCCAACTCTCATCTCACTTCTTTTCACATCTCCACCTTGTATGACATTCATAAAGGTCTGCTTCCAGCTTCTCAGGCACTCCATGCTTTGTCATGTCCCACGCTCTTTGTACATGCGCTTCCCTTTGCCTAGAAAGCTCTTTACTCCTTCCAGCTAATCTTTCTGGGTTCAGCTTAAATAGTACTTCCTCAGGGAAGTCTTCCTTGATTCTCCAGTCTTAGTGAGATCTCCTATTATTATTTTTCCTAGCTTCTGCACTTTACAACATCTAGCCCAATTATATTTCAATAATTATCTGTGTGATTTTTTTTGATATATGCCTTTTCTACCATGCTGTAAGCTCCAAGAGGGCAGATACCAACTTGTTCAAAGCTATTTCCTGGCACCTAACACCATACTTGATGCATTAGGCACTCAGTAAATATTGGATGAACAAATGAATGAATGTTCTACATGTTGACAGTGTTTATTTTGGGGTAGTTATTTTACATGCAGAAAAAGGGACAAGCCAAGCAAATATTATCCTTTTTTCTCTGTCCAATGGCTCTCATTGGCCCAGTTCTGGGCTCTATGGCATGCAATCCCTTGGCATTTGTAAATCCTAGAAGATTCTGTATGCTTTCTTCTGAGCATACCTAGCAGAGAAGCTGTTGGTGAGTCTGCCATCAGCACTTCACTGGGAATCATGAGGTGGGCGCTTGTCATGTTTCCGCTCCTCATTATCTGAGTGATAGGAAAGCCATTTACATTTTAAACTCAACAGATTGATCAGTCCCAGGTCATAGTTTCAGTTTGGCAGCTTCAACCTGAAATAGGTTTGTCAAGATCTGTCAAATGTTGGAAGGCCTGGATTCATGATCTCTGGAGGTTCTTATAGACTTTGGGGGCTGGAGAAATCTTGTCAGAAACTGTGTTGCTTGTGACTCTGCGTTTTGATAAATAGAAATTTGCCAGGGAAATAAAGGTTACCTCTTTTTTGTCCAAGGTTGCCAGTGAGTCACTGGCTGTGCCTAGAATAGAAATTGGCTCAGGAACACGATTATGACTGTTTTTAAATATCACCTAGATATTTGTTACACAATGAATAGTTTTTCTCCTTTTGAATGGAAATGGACTACGGGTACTGAGGAAAGAGGCCCAGGCTCTTAGGGAGGAACAGATAAATTGAGGCCCTGCCCCAGGAACATACTGCTGGGCCTCAGCCTGGGGGAAGTGTACTGGAGCGGGGGGAGCACTGGACTTGGATCCAAGAACCCTGGGTTTTCATTCCAGCGCTAATGCCAACTACAGGGGAGGCACTTGCTTTCTAGGCCCCAGTCTCTTTCTCTGGAAGATGGTAAGAATCAACTTGGACCAACTCAAAGTTTAAAACTTCAAAAAGTGTTGATTTTATTTCATAAACACAAAGGATTCCCATGATTATTTTTGTTGCTGACTTGTTAAGGATACTTTCAATGTAGCCAACATATGAGGAGAGTTCTCTTCACTCATTCATTCATTGTAAAGAACAAATAATGCACCTCTCTGGGACTCAGCTTTCCTGTCTGTGAAGTCAGACAAGTAAATCTTACTCTGTAGGTTTACTGAGTTTCTATGACAATGAAATAAGCAAAGTGATGTCAACATCCTTTAAAAAATGTGAAGCTTTGCTTCCTTTGCTTTACAATCTTTTGCCTTTGTTTCTTCTTCTCTTTCCCTTTTACCATCTTTACTGGGCATCTGCTATGTTTCAGAAATAATTTCAGTTATAGAGGACACATGTGTAAGACACTTGACCCAAGTCATGCCTTCAAGCAATGTTTGAATTTATGTGGGGAGATAGATATGGACATACATTAATATGATACAGTGTTTTATAACAATTGATTGGGCACTTACCATGTGCAAGGTACTATTCTAAGCACTTATATTAACTCATTTAATCTTCATACTAACCAAGTAGCATCAAAGGGTACTATTATTTTTCCCAGTTTTAAGGAGGATAAAACAAAGTCCAGAGAAGTTAAGTAACTGACCTAAGGATACAGAGTTAGTATGAACTGGGGGTAGTTTAGCTATAGTGCCAGTTCTCTTAACCATTAGCAAGATAAAGCATAGTAGAAACAAAAGAGATAGTGGGAGTTACTTACAACCAATGGAAATCAGGGTAAGCTTTACAGAGGAAATTACAAACCAGCTTTGCTTAGGAGTTTTGCATCACAGAAAGCATGGGAGTTTTCTAGGTGGTAACAAAGGGAAGGGCCTTCCAGGCAATTGGACAGCTAGAGTAAAGGAATGGAGGTACAGAATAACCTAGGAAAGCATGAGGATCTCCATGATCTGGCTCTTGCCAACATTTCTGACCTCATCACCTCCACTTCTGCCTTGCTTTCCTTGTGCTGCCCACGCTGTCCTTCTGGCTGGTCCTTGGACATGCCAAGCTGATCTTGCTTCGGGTCATTTGTGGTTGCTCTTTCCTCTCCTGGGATTCTCTTCCCCAGTATAGGTTTATTTTTGCCTGCCTTTCCTGACTTCACTGTAATGTGCAAAAGGGCAGGAACCTTGTCCTTCTTGCTCACTGCTGTGTCTTTAACATTTACAATAGTGCCTAGCAAGTGGAAACTGTTCAATGAGTGTTTTTAGAGTGCATGAGGGCAAAGTGGAAGATTGGCTTTGATGGAATAAGGCTGTTCCTGTGGGCAGGGACCCTACAGTGAAGATCTTGAAATGACTGTAAGCCATTCCTATGACGCCTTTTCTAACAGTGGTTCTTCTCCAGGGCAATATTGCCTCTCCCCTTAGGGGATGTTTGACATTGGCTGGAGCATTTGGTTGGTCACAGTAGAGGAGAGTGGGCATTGCTGACAATAAGTAGGGAGGTCAGGGTGCCATATGTCTTGTCATGCAGAACAATCCTGGTACAACAAAAAGGTCCCATCCAAAATGACAATAACATTTCCAAATACCCTTAAGAAACACAATGAGCAGCCTCCAGGGGGCTGGGCAAGAGCATATTCCAGTCTTAGCCTTTTAGAACAAAGGGCTTGAAATGGAGTTTAGTTTTATTCATCTGTAAGCTATAGCTCTTTTTCTTGCCACTGGGCTACTTGTGCTAGTAAAGAAGAACGTACTTCATGAACTGTAAGATGCTTTGTTTGTTAGTTATGTTCTATATTAGGTACTTATATTCACATGCATAATACTATCATTGTTATTTTCATGAAAAAGATGTCAGCCATGATTTCATTTGAATTTGACAATTCCGCTTGTGAAGTAGTATGGCAATAGGATAAAACACATTATGTATCTCTATATATGTCTATCTGTTATCTCTTCATCCATCCACCAATCTGTCCATCCGTCCGTCCGTCCGTCCATCCATCCATCCATCCATCCATCCATCCATCCATCCATCCATGCAGCCATTCACCCATCCATTCATGCATCCAACAAAACAAAGACTCCAAGAGATTTTCCCGAGATCATGTGGTAAACAAATTGCAGAGCTGGTACAAAAACTCATGTCTACTGATTTGCTGCTTTTTCTCATGACCACAATATCTTCAGGCCCTTGTTTTTGTTGTATATAATAATGATGATAATAATAATGCATTAACTTAGTGTTAGGCTGGTTCAAAAGTAATTGAAGTTTTTTGTCATTAAAAGTAATACTTTTAATGGTGCAATTACTTTTGCACCAACATAATAATTTAGCACTTTCTATGTATAAGTCATATCACTGAATCTTCATCACAATCCTGTGAGGTATAGGTACCCTGAGCATCGTTTCCCATTACAGATGAGGAAACTGAGGCTCAGAGAGTCAACCTCTCTGAGGTTACCAAGCAATGAAGAGTAAGAAGTGGGACTTGGGGTGACTTTTAATTGCCTTCTGGCAAGGACTGATCTAATATCTTCATGGCTCAGAGAAAAGTAAGTTTCCCCTACCTACTCTGTGAGCCTCAAAGTTGACTTGCATATCTCCCTGCCCCAACCAACCCAAATGTTGCAGAAGATTGCTGATATGACAGACTTCTGCTGTGCTCACTGCTTTTCCTTAAGCTAAAGGAAGAAAAGAGAAAGGAAGGGACAAGCAAAATGTTAGTGTAGAAGGAGAAGAGGCTGCTGATTCCTGAACTTATGTAGCTACACAGTCACAGATGTGGCAGTGACCTGAGACAGACAACTGCCCTCTTGATATAAAATTGCACCTACTTTATTTCTGACAAGTCTTGTCTTAAATTGAGGACCTCTTCTGATGGGGGCTCACACTTTCCAAAGAGACCCTTTCCAAGGATGGACATTTCAAATGGTTAGAAAGTTCTTCCTGCTCCCGAGATGAAATCTTTTGTCCCTGAGTCATGACTTTGGTTATGATTGTCTGCTGCATCCATTCAGTGTGAAGTTGAAATTCCCTTCTATAGGACAGCGCTTCATATATTTAGAGTCAGTCTTACCTGAGTTTTATTTTTAGGCTGAATGGTATATAAATTTTCCCAGCCATTTAAAATAACCTATTGTTTTCCTTTTTTTCATCTCCTGAATACTCTGTGGACACATTGTCTGTGTCAGTCTTGAAATGTGAAACCTGAAATGGGATACAGTATATTCTGGAGGGGAATTGAACAAATAAACAAGTACACAAACAGGAGAATGACAGGCAGAGTTGCTGTGATAAAAATAAAACAGGAAGTAGGGTGTGCTTTGGAGGGGGAGATGGAGGGACACTGATTTAGATGAATGGAACCCATGCTCTGAGGGTTGATTTTATGGAGACAGAAGTAGAAGGTTATTTACTTCAAAGGCCAGTTTACATGCTAGTAAGGAAAATATATAAATGTACATATGTATTTTATTCAGACTAGGCCTGGGAATGGGTAGACAATGAACTGAAAGTAATTAAAACATCTCTCCACAGCTCAACAAATCTTAGCATTCATTCATGATTTCAACAGACTTTTAGTGATTTTTTTTTGAGTGAGGGAGGACTGTGTGCTGGACACTACACTGCACGGTGAAAGTAGGATAGACACCAAAACAGAGTGTTCCTCCTTCTCTACCCTGTCTTCCGTGCTGCAGATCTGGCAGCTCTAAAGGGCAATGGGTGCAATGTTAGACTCGTGAGGCAGTGTTAGACCTGCCTTGTCTCAGGGTAGGCGGAGGTAAATTCTGCAGAGGGTTAAAGCTGGATTAACGGCCCATGAACATTTTATTTCTCTCCTGGCTGAGCACAGTAAATATCGATGGTAATATAATGTTCTTTCTCATTGAGAGGAGAATGAGGGACACAAGAGAGGAGAGAATTGACCTTTTAGCTCCGAAAGAGGAGAAGAATATTGGAGGGACAATGTCCTAGTCAAAATACACACACACACACACACACACACACAGAGAGAGAGAGAGAGAGAGAGAGAGACAGACAGACAGACAGAAAGAGAGAGAGAAAGACAGAGAGAGAAAGAGAAAGAGTAACACTTCTGGAGTAATAGTCTTTTAGTAGATAATTTATTTTTAACCTCTTCTGTATTGTAGAGACCGCAAGAAAAATAGAATAAACAACTCTAGACCTTTCTCTAGGAAAGCGCACATATGCACAGGCACATTGAGTGCGTCGTATGATGTGGAACTCAGACCTACTGAGGAGTATCTATGGCTTGGTAAGGAAAAGACACAATTGTGGTTCACATTTTGAATTTAGTTTGTAGATATACCTTGCCTGGCTTAAAGGTACATTACAATTTTATTGAATTAGTTGCCAAGAACTAAAGTGAGAATACTTCCGCATAAAAATTTGGGTGTCTGGCTTCTCTTAAAAAATTAAAATATCTGGGATCCTTAAGCTTGCATGGTGGCCATTGCTGGGCTCCGATTGTGCTGTCTTTTTGTACATGTGGAAAAGTCTCCCCGGTTGTCATCAGTCTTCCTTCTCACACCCACCTATAGGCCTTTTAATTTTGTCCCTTAACTAGAAGGGGTTAAGATCAAGAGACCCCTCCCTCTTAAAGACACCTTTTGTTTTGTTTTGTTTTGTTTTGTTTTGGTTTTGGTTTTGGTTTCAGAGAGATCTCTAGGGAACCATGAGGTCTAGTATCCTAAAAACCTGCTTTCAAAGCAAATCTCACATGGTGCCCCAGTGTATGAAACAGATGTCAGGGCACATGGGCTCCACACCACTGCCAGTTAGTTTGGTGTGTCCCAGTCTTACTTCGGTGGCTCCCAAAGCACCTCTGGGGGACCTTCAGGACTCCACAGGGCACATTGGAAAACATTTATGTATCAGCAGGAACTCCTTTGGTTGCGTGTGACAGAAGCCCACCTCAAGCTAGTTTTAGCTAAAAAGATAATTTATGGGTTTATGTAACTTTTGGTGTCTATTGTTAGACAAAGCTGGGTCCAGGAATCCCAGTGAGGTTATCAGGGATCCCCCTTGCTCCTTTCTTTGCTCTGAGTTGGCTTCATTCTTAGAAAGCTGGTCTCCTTTGGTGGAAGCAGATGACCACTGACAAGACTCCAGACTTGTGTCATCTCCACAGCCAGCAGTCCTGTTAGAAAAAACAAACAAACAAACAAACAAACAAACACCTTCTTCATAGTAGTTCCGACAGAATCTGGGATTTGATTTTTTTGGATCATTTTGGGTAAGTGCCCATCCCTGAGTAAATTAGTCTATGCGGGAAAGTGGGGCCAGCTCATTGGCTAGGCCCCCAACTGTAAGTCCTAGAGATTATAAAACTCCAGTGAATGGGGTCAGTTTGAAGCACAAACCCAGAACTTTGGCCTCTAATCCTAGTGTATCTTCCATTTTATTATTTATTTATTTTTTTGAGTCAGGGTCTTGCTCTGTCACCCATGCTGCCATGCAGTGACGTAATCATGGCTCACTGCAGCCTCGACCTTCTGGGCTCAAGCACCACCATGCCTGGCTAAGTTTTAAAATTTTTTTGTAAAGATGGAGTCTCACCATATTGCCCAGGCTGGTTTTGAACTCCTGGGCTCAAGCAATCCGCCTACCTCGGCCTCCCAATGTGCTGGGATTACAGACATGAGCCACCATGTCTGGCCCACTTCTTCCATTTTAGACATGGGTTCATCTTTATTATCTAGTTTTCTGTGATTCTGACTGATATGTTGAAGTATAACAGTAATCATACTTGACAATAAATAAATCCCAAAGCCATAGAATTTTAGTGATAAATGGGCCTAAGTGGGCTTATCATTCAAATGAGAAAACAGGCCAAGAGAGACTGACTGACTCATACAAGGTCAACTGACAATTTATATGAGACTATCAAAGTACCCTCACATCTCTTATCTCATTTGACAGTAGGAAGAATCCTATGACACATTGAACTTGGGTAGTGTTTTTTCCAAACATTTTCTCATCAATGAGATCATTTTATCCCCATAACAACCCTGGAAATTAGGAGAGGATAAAAATTATTCACCCATGTTTATAGGTAAGGACACGGGGTCAAAGCGGGTAAGATACTTGCCCAAGATTCCACGGCATATAGGGAGAAAAACCAGTTTAGAATTAATCTGTCTGGCTCTGGGCTCTTTTTCTGTATCATCTTTATATTAAACATTAAATTATATTCAAGGACCTTCTACATATGTAATAATCTAAAGCAAATGGATAGACTGATCATTATCAAGGTTTTCAAATCTTACCATTGCAAGTTACAGATTTTATTTGTGTTGTACCAATGACAAATACAGGGGCAATAGACTAGAGTAGAATTTGTTCCTTTTAGTCATAGGAACAAAATTTAAATAATGAAATTTTGGGAAAATAAAATCAACAGGTAACACAAAGTAAAATTCAGAAAATTTTAGATCTGAAAAGAATCATGGAATAAAAGGAAGACTAATTATCTTCTTAATAGGTGAGCAAATTGAGGTTCAGAAAGTTGATATAATTTGCCTCAGATCCTATAGATGATCCATAATACAAGCTAGAGAAGAATACAAGTCTCCCAACTTCCTGTTGCCCTAAGGACTTTTACGATGATGATCGAGAGGCAATGTGCTGTGGTATAAGACACTGGATGATCTGCCAAATGTTCTTATTGTGCTTCTGAGAGTGTAAGAAATGCCAGCCGTTGGGGTACTCAAGGGGAATTCTCCAGACCTAGAATTAGGTAACATTGATTCAACCTCTAAGAAGTTAATTCTCATTAATTTTCCTTTAATTCTTCTGACTTTTGATGGCATCAAAGGAAAAGTCTATCTTGGATTCTAATCGGACTTTATGCCTTTCTAGCACTTTCTAATTTCCTTTTTTAGCAGAGTATACAGGCCTTACGTTCAAAGTATTTGGTAAGCAAGAGTGGTTGGCTAGAATTTAATGGCATTGTTTTGTTTCTATTGCATCTATTAGCCACGTATGGAAAATGATGTTCTTTTCTAATTCATGAAATGATCTAAAGTTTCTTTAAAACTTTACTTAATTTTTATCCAAAATTTAAATCAAAGTATTGATTTATAAAAAGTTTTATACACATAATAGTCAGGGTATGGTAATTGTACACAGATATGAGAAAAACCAAAATAATGATGAATGTATGAAGTTGGGGAATTACTGCCACAGGAACTGAATGCAAGGCCATTTTCAGGGCCATGTTGAAGAGTGCACTTTGACCTCAGAGAAACATAGATTTGACTCCCAGTTCTACCACCAAAATTAGCTGTGTGACCTTGAGCTAGATACTTTATATCTCTGAATTTGAGCATCAAAAGTTAATAATATGACTTATTTGCAAGGTTGTTGTGAAGATGAGGAATCTAAATGACAAGTACCAAGCTCAGTACCTTGCACATAGTAGGCGCTAAAGAAATGGTAGCTCTCCAGAGAGCTGAGCTTTAGATCTATATGAATGAAAGAAGAGAAAATGAAAGAATGGGTGGCAATAAGGCACCCAATGCAGCCTTGATTTTAATCTCCCATCTCATTTTTTTGTTTCTCCTGAACTGGTCAGGCAAGATCACAGCTGGTTAAGTACATCTTTGCTCCAGGAGGTCTGTTTGTCACTTTTGGAAAAAGAAAACTATAATCCTTGAGGCTAATTTCTTACTAGAAGACTGGCTGCCTGTTTGCTTGATGGAAAAGCAGCCTTGGGGCATGCTGGGAGGTTGATTCATTTGTTATTCCTGCGTAGGAGGCCTTGGTTTCTGAGTTGTTAAAGAACAAACAAAAATATCCCTTAAAAAGTAGGCTATGGTTTGGTGAAGCTTGAAATGCAATCCTATGGTTCAGCCTTAAGAGAAAATCTTCATCAAGCCTTTTGAGGTTTGCCCTGGTGGGCTGCTATAGTTTGTTGATTTGATTTTTAAAAATATTGCATTAAATGTTATTTGTCTTGCTTCCTGAGATGTTTGTCTCACCCTCAAATTCTGCAGCTGAGGCAAGTGCCTCACATGCCTCATCCTAGTCCTAGCCGTGTTCCACAGTAACCACTGCACCCCTGCCACATGGGGAAGAGAGATTGTAATTATACCATAAGATTCCCCGGTGGGCTTAAAAGTAAATATTAGAGAAAGAGATTTTTTTGCTCAGTATGATCTGGACAATATAAAATAGTTTGCCCTATGAAGTGATGATAGCCCTGCCTTTGTGAGAGTACGAACTAGAGTAGTGACTCTAGTAGACCTCTAGGCTAGGAAGGGGGAGGGTTGTTGTGCAATGAGTGGAAGAGGGATGTAGGACCTTCCTTTGCAATTCTGACATGCATGTGTTGAATCCATTCTTCTGTTGGACCAGTCTATTATTCATTCAACAAACATTATTTCAAGTGTCAGCACTATGCTAGAACTGAATGTGAATACAAATGTAAAGACACCATATGGGTATCCTCAGGAGTTCACATTTCTCACTTATGAGTGTGACAGGAGTAGACTTTAACTCCAACAAAGTAGCTAGCATAAACCAAATGCTTATTATATGCAAGCCACTGTTGCTAGGTACTCTACACAAATTATATGTTTGTTATAGAAGTAAAATGTACATACAGTAATGTCCCCTTATGTGTGGTTTTGCTTTTTGCAGTTTCAGTTACCTGAGGTCAACCTTGGTCTGAAAATAGATGAGCACAGTACAATAAGATATTTTGAGAGAGAGAGAGAGAGAGAGAGAGAGAGAGAGAGGAAACCCACATTCACATAACTTTTACTATATCATATTGTGATAATTGTTCTATTTTATTATTAGGTATTTTTGTTAATCTCTTAGTATGCATAGTTTATAAATTAAATTTTATTGTAGGTATGTATGTATAGGATAAAAGATAGTATTTATAGGGTTTGGTAATGTCCAAAGTTTCAGGCATCCACTGGGGGTCTTGGAATGTATCCATTGTCAATAAGAGGAGACTACTGTATAGCAAAATCCCCAAATGTTACATTAAAATTTGTTAAGTTTTGATATTTGACCCACGTTTTGATAAACTAAATTCTACCCATGTAACCACCATCCTAATCAAGATATAGAACATTTTCATCACTCCAGAAAGTTTCTATGTGTCCCATTCCCTAGAAGCAATCTCTGCTTTGTTTTCTAGCACCAAACATTAGTTTTGCCTGTGCAAAGGCTAAATATATGTGAAATTAAACAGTGCATTCATATTTGAGTCTGGTTTCATTTATTTAGCATGCTTTTAACATCATATGTATTATTGTGGGTTTTAGTGGCTTTTTTCTTATTACTGAGCAATATTCTGTTGTATGGATATACCACAATTTCTTTGTCCATTCACCTATTGGCAGATAGTTGTTTCTAGTTTTTGAGTCTTACAAATAAAGTTGCTTTGCACATTTTTTGTACAAGTCTTTCTGTTGATATGGTTTTTTTTTTCTACTGAGTCATGAGGTAGGTTTATGTTTAACTTTTATATATAAAAAAACTACCAAATAGTTTCTGTAGTGATTGGGCCATTTCATACTTCCTCCAGCAATATATGTAAGTTCAAGTTGGTCCTCGGGCTTGTTAATATTTGGTGTTGTTGGTATTTTTTTAGCCATTCTGATGGGTATGTAGTGGTATCTTGATTTTTTTTTCTTTTTAAAAATTATGTCTTAAATTTATGTATAGTAAAGTTGACTTTTTATTGATGTATAGTTCTACGAGTTTTAACTATGTCTAGATTTGTATAACCTCCTGCCACTACCACAATCAGGATATAGATTTATTCTATCACCTGAAAAAGTGTTCTCATGCCACCCTTTTATAATCAAGCCCTCCTCTCACTACAACCCTGTAAATTACTGATATATTTTTCTCTCCTTATAGTTTTGCTATTTCTAGAATATCATATAAATGGTCAGGTTCTGGTGTGGTCCCTCCTTGTGGTTGCAAACAACTGACTTCTAATTGTGTCTTCACCTGGTGGAAAGAGGGCAAGAGAGCTCTCTGGGGTTCTTTTTATAAGGGCACTAATTCCATTCTGGAGGGCTCCACCCTCATTAGTAGGAGGCCCAACCTACTAATACAATCATATTGGAGGTTAGGATTTCAACATATGAATTTTGAGCAGATACACATTCAGTTCATTGCATATAACAGTGTGTGTATGATAAAGTGTATGTTTAACATTATAAAATGCTGCCAAATTGTTTTGCAAACTGGTTGTATCATTTTTCATTCTCACCAGTACTCTATGAGAATTATAGTTGTTCTGTGTTGTGGGCTAAATGTGTCCCCTCCAAAGGATATACTGAAGTCCTAACCCCGGTACTTTGAACGTGACCATGTTTTGGAGTAGAGTCTACAAATATACTCAAGTTAAGATGCGGTTTTACTGGTATAGAGTGGCTTTTTAATCCAACAATAGGTGTCCTTATAAGGAGAGACACTTGGAGATATAAAAATAGAAGGAAAACAGCTGTGTGAAGACAGAGGTGGGAATTGGAGTGATGCAGCCACAAGCCAAGGAATACCAAGAATTGCCAGCAATGACCAGGAATTAAGAGGAGGCAAGAAAGAATTTTTCCTAAGAAACTTCAGAGGAAGTGTGTTCCTGCTGATACCTTGATTTTGAACTTCTCACCTCCAGACTATGAGAAAACAAATTTCTGTGTTTTAAACCACCAAGTTTGTGATAATTTGTTATGGTAGCCCTAGGAAACGAATACACTCTACGTCTTCTCCAGCACCTGTTTCTTTTTCTTTTTCCTTTTTGGGAGAGGGCTTCATTCTAATAGGTATGTATAGAATCTTATTGTAGTATTAATTTTTATTTTTTCTAATGGCTAATGATGTTGAGCATCTTTTTATATATTTGCCATTCATATTCCTTAGTGAAATGTCTGTTCAAGTCTTCTGCTCATTTTTTAAAAAATTGGGTTTTTTTTTGTGTGTGTGTGTGTGCGTTTTTTTTTTCTTTTTTGAGACAAAATCTTGCTTTGCTGTCAGACTGGAGTGCAGTGGCACAATCTTGGTTCACTGTAACCTCTGCCTTCTGGGTTCAAGTAATTCTCCTGCCTCAGTCTCCCAAGTAGCTCGGACTACATCATGCCTAGCTAATTTTCTTTTTTTTTCTTTTTTTCTTTTTTGTATTTTTAGTAGAGACAGGGTTTCACCACGTTAGCCAGGCTGGTCTGGTACTCCTGACCTTGTGATCCGCCCACCTCGGCCTCGCAAAGTGCTGGGATTACAGGCGTGAGCCACTGTGCCTGATCAGATATAGTTTTTTGCAAATATTTCTCCCAGTCTGTGGTTGGTCTTTTCAGCCTCATAACATTGTCTTTTGCAGGGAAGTTTTCAATTTTGATGAGGTCTAACATCAATATTTTCTTTTTTGAATCATGCTTTTCACATTGTTATTTATAAAATCTTTGCCTGGCTTATGTCACAAAAACATTCCCCTATAGTAGAGTTTAAAATTTAACTCTATAACTGATCAATCATCTTTTAAGGAAACTAGAAGATAAACATCTAGCTATAATTTTTACTCCTGTAGTTGCCTTTTCTGGCATTCTGTTTTCTGTTGATCCAAGTTTTGATTCAGTGTTATTTCTCTTCTGCCTGAAAAACTTCCTTTACCACTTGTATGTGCAGGACTGCTGGCAATTCATTCCTTATACTTTTATTAATCTGAATAATTAATTTATTTTACCTTTAATTTTGAAAGATATTTTCATTGGACATAAAATTATAGATAGGCAATTTTATTTTCTTCAGAACTTTAATGATGTCATGCCTTTGGCTTCTGGGACTTCTATTTTCTCTGATGAGAAGTCAGCCATCATAGTTTTGTTGTCCTCTGTATGTAATGTGCCTTTTGTCTCTGGCTGCTTTTTTTTCTTTTTTTTTTCTTTTTACAGTCATTTATTTCAGCAGTTTCCTATTTTAGACATTTTTGTTATTCCAGCATTTAAAGATTATAACTAAATCTTTTTATTTATTTATTTATTTATTATTATTATACTTTAAGTTGTAGGGTACATGTGCATAACGTGCAGGTTTGTTACATATGTATACTTGTGCCATGTTGGTGTGCTGCACCCATCAACTCGTCATTTACATCAGGTATAACTCCTAATGCAATCCCTCCCCCCTCCCCCCTCTCTGGCTGCTTTTAAGATTTTTCTCTTTATCTTTTGCTTTCAGCAGTTTGACTCTGATATGTGGTTTTCTTTATATTGACTCTGCTTTGGGGCTTGCTGTGATGTTTCTATTTCTGATTTGATCTTGTTCACATTATTTGGGAATTTCTCAGTCATTATCTTTACAATTATGTTTTCTCTATTTTTTTCTTTCATCTCCTTATAGGACTCCAAATACACACGTTATATTTCTTGGTGTTTTCTTGTATATCATGAGGCTCTGTCCATATTCCTCACAGTCTTTTTTTCCTCTAATTTTTTATGTTAGATTATTTTATTTATCTATTTATAGTTCACAAACCCCTTTACCTGTAGTTTCTCTTTTGCTATTAATTCCATTCAATGAATATTTCAAATCTAATATTGCATGTGTCAGTGCTAGAATTACCACTTTGTTCTTGTTAATTATTTAAATTTATTTTTTGATAATACCCTCTCTTCATTCATTATAATCATTTTATTCCCTGTAAGTTTTTGAGCAATTTATAATAGTTGCACTAAAGTTCTTGTCTGCTGGTTGCATCTGGGACATTCTGGGGTCTATTTCTATTATAGGTATACCTTGGAGATATGGTACGTTCAATTCAAGACCAGTGTAATAAAGCTAATATCACAATCATATCACAATGAAGTGAGCCAAACAATTTTTTTCTTTTTTTTGGTTTCCCAGTGCTTATAAAGGATATACTCACACCATAATGTAGTCTACTGAGTGTGCAATAGCATGGGTATAACAACACTGTACATACTTTAATTAAAAATATTTGTTTAAAATGCTAACAATCATCTGAGCCTTCATCAAGCTGTAATCCTTTCACGAGCGAAGGATCTTGCCTCAGTGTTGATGGCTGCTGACTGATTAGGGTGGTGGTTACTGAAGGTTGGGGTGGTAGCAGCTGTTTCTTAAATTAGACAACAACCAAGTTTCTTGCATTGATCGATTCTTCCTTTCATGAAAGATTTCTTTGTAGCATGTGATGCTATTTGATAGCATTTTACCTACAGTAGAACTTCTTTCAAAATTAGAGTCAGCCTAAGATAAATTATTCGAGGGAATTTTTTTAAAAAGGGAAAAATAATAGAGCCAGTTTTCTCAAACCCTGCTCTTTCTTTATCATCTAAAATTTTCTAATTTTTGGAGTCTCTAATTTAAGTGGCTCAATTTTTTTTCTTGTTATTTCCACTCACTGAATTAGAATTTTAAATTTCCTTCAAAATATAAAAATATATTTATATGATACTATAAATCCTTAATTGTCATTTCAACAATATCCACAGCATCTTCACCAGGAGTAGGCTCCATCTCAAGAAACTTTCTTTGCTCATCCATAAGAAGCAACTTCTCTGTTCAACTTTTCTCATGAAATTGCAGCAATTTAGTCACATCTTTAGGCTCTACTTCTAATTCTAGTTCTCTTGCTATTCCACCCCACCTGCAGTTATTTCCTCCACTAGAGTCTTGAACCCTTCAAAGTTACCCATGATGGTAGGAATTAACTTCTTCCAATTACCTGTTAATGTTGATATTTTGACCTTCTCCTATGAATCACAAATGCTCTTAATGGCATTTAGAATGGTGAATCCTTTCAAGAAGGATTTCAATTTACATTGCCCAGATCTAAGAGAGTAATCCTTATGTGTGGCAGCAATGACCTTATGAAATATATTTCTAAAGTAATAAGACTTGGAGGTCAAAACTATTCCTTGATATCTGAGTTCCCAAATGAATGTTGTGGAAACATAAAACATCATAAAAGCAAGATTATTCTTTCTGTACATCTCAATCAGAGCTCTTGGTGAGTAGATACATTATCAATAAGCAGTCATATTTTAAAGAAATCCTTTTTTTCTGAAAAGTAGTTCTCAACAGTGAGCTTAAAATATTCAGTAAACCATGCTGTAAACAGATGTGCCATTGTCCTTTGTTGTTCCATTTCTAGAGCACAGGCAGAGTAGCCTTAGCACAATTCTTAAGGGCTCTAGGATTTTCAGAATGGTAAATGAGCATTGGTTTCAACTTCAAGTCATCAGCTGCATTATCTTCTAAAAAGAGACGCAGCCTGTCCTTTGAAACTTTGAAGCCAGGCATTGACTTCTCCTCTCCAGATATGAAAGTCCTAGTTGGCATCTTCTTCCAATAGAAGGCTGTTTGGTCTCCATTAAAAATCTGTTGTTCTGTGTAGCCACCTTTGGCAATGATCCAATGAACTTAGTTACGTCTTCTGGATAATTTGCTGCAGCTTCCCCATAGGCACTTGCTGCATCACTTTGCACTTTTATATTTTGGAGATTGCCTCTTTCCTGTGCTAGCCTCTAACTTTTCTTCTGCAGCTTCCTCACATCTATCAGCCTTCATAGAACTGAAGAGAGTTAGGGCCTTACTCTGGATTAGATTTTGGCTTAGGGGGATATTGTGGCTGGTTTGATCTGTCCAGATCACTACAACTTTCTTTGTATCAGAAACAAGGGGGTTTAGCTTCCTTATTATTCATGTGTTCATTGGATTAGCATTTTTAATTTCCTTCAAAAATTTTTCCTTTGCATTCACAACTTGGCTGTTTGGTGCAAGAGACCTAGATTTTGGCCTGTCTTGGCTTTCAGCCTGCCTTCTGACTAAGCTTAATTATTTATAACTTTTGGTTTAAAGTGAGAGACATGTAACTCTTACTTTCACTTGAAGAATTAGAGGACATTGTAGGGTTATTAACTGGCCAATATCGATGTGTCTCACAGAATAGGAAGGCCCCAGAATAGGGAGGGAGATGGAGGAATAGCCAGTTGGTGAAGTAGTTAGAGCACACACAACAATCATCAATTAAGTTTACTGTCTTATATGGGTGTGGCTCATGACACCTCAAAACAATTGCAATAGTTACCATCAAAGATCACTGTTCACAGATCACTATAACAAAGATAACAATAATGAAAAAGTTTGAAATGTGAGAATTACCAAAATGTGACACGGTAACACCAAATGAGCAGATGCTGTTAGAGAAATGGTGCCACAGACTTGCTCCATGTAGGGTTGCTAGAAACCTTTAATTTGTAAAAAGCACAATATCTTAAAGTGCAATAAAGTGAAGCACAAAAAAGTAAGTTATGCTTTTTTCCTTGAAGATGGGTTACATTTTTCTCTTTCTTCTCTTATCTAGTAATATTAGATATTATAGATGGTACAATAAAGACATTATGTATATTTATAAAAAATTTTCCTCAGATTTATTCTTATGGGTAGTTAAGTGACTGGGTGATTATAATGAACTTGTGGAGGCTGGATTTTACACTCTTCTCAGGTATATATATTTCTGTATTGCTTTTAGTCCTAGGAAGAATCCCTTAATCCTGAGAAGTTGTCTTTACTTCATGCCCTAGCCCTTCTGGAGTATTAATGGAAAGCTCAAGGCATTTTTCAAGCTTTTCTAGCATTGCATGATTAAACCCCCAAATGCTGTCTTCTCTGAAGAGGACAGCAACTGAAATCTCAGTTTAGGCCTTTAGATTCCACTGTGGATTTCTGCTGGGTTCTTTGAGTCTGTCTCTCACAAGACCTATTCAAGAGTGGGCCAAAGATTTGAGAGTTGTTTACACCCTAGTTTTCGTGCTTACTGCCCACAGCATCCCTCTTTCCTGAATTTTCTCTGTCAATTTTCAGCCATACTGATGGCACTTAAATTTTTTTTTTTTTTTTTTGAGGTGGAGTCTCGCTCTGTCACCCAGGCTGGAGTGCAGTGGTGTCATCTTGGCTCACTGCAAGCTCTGCCTCCCGGGTTCACGCCATTCTCCTGCCTCAGCCTCCTGAGTATGTGGGACTACAGGTGTCCGCCACCATACCCGGCTAATTTTTTGTATTTTTAGTAGAGACGAGGTTTCACTGTGTTAGCCAGGGTGGTCTCGATCTCCTGACCTCATGATCTGCCCGCCTCGGCCTCCCAAAGTGCTGGGATTACAGGTGTGAGCCACCATACCTGGCCTAAATTTTTGACGTCTTTAGCATATAAGACTGTGACTTTCTGCTTGACTTCTATTTAATCTGCAACATGTGAACCAGAGAGCGCCTTCAGGAAAATAGCTAAATACACATGGATCTTACCTCATGTAGTTCCTTTGTTTCATAGATATAATACACTCCATTTTATAAAATACCTACTTTGGATCACTCTCAGTGCCTTAAAACAGTTGTGTTTCTTAAAATATTTCATTCTTGGCTTATGATTATTATCTGTGGCTGGTTTAGTCCGATACAAATTACTCTATTATTACTGTAATTAGAATTTCTTTCTATTCTGTGAATTATTGAATTTTTCCTCATAAAAAATAATAATTAGCAGTTATTGTTACCACTGTTTTCCTGGTAAGCAAAACAGGCTCAAAAAGATTAATTCATTTTCTCAAAGCTATCCAGCTTATAAGTGGCACTGAGTTAGACTCTAAGCGCTGTAATTTTAGCCACAAATCTCTAGTATTGGCATTATGGTAATTCAGGGTAGAGAATAGAAAAATCATGTAATTTTGGGAGAAAACTCGATGTGTTGATGATGTCAGGCACATGCTGTTTATTTTGTTGGTCTGGGTAATTGCCAAAAAGAGAAGTTACTGCAATGACCCAGGTATTTTATTTATGTCATTGTTCATACAACATATGCACAGCTTGCAGACTTGGTGCCTGCCTGACTTCACTTACCAGGCTGTGTTCAGCCATTTCATCATAGGTAGGACTGCTTACCAGGAATATGAGGCAGCATTAGGTAATCCACAAGTAGAATGGCATTACATAGTCATCTAATAGAAAAATAAGTCATAGAAGGAAGGAAAAGACCTTCAAGACTGTACATTAATTAGCTTGGGCTGCCATCGCAAAATACCGTAGACTGCATGGCTTAACAGAAATTCATTTTCTCACAGTTCTAAAGCCTGGAAGTCCGAGATGGATGTTCTGGCTGATTTGGTTTCTTGTGAGAGCTCTCTTTCTGGCTTGCAAATGGCCACTGTCTCACTATAGTCTCACATGGTGTTTCCCTGCTTCCTCTTTTATAAGAACATTGATCCCACTGTATCAGGACCTCACACTCATACTTCATCTAACCTTAGTTACTTCCAAAGGCTCCATCTCTAAATACCATCACATTGGGGCCTAGGGTTTCAACACATACATTTTTGGAAAACACAACTTAGTTCATAATAGCTAAACGCTGGTATCCAGGTAATAGCTGAAGTGAATGAGGTCAGACAGGTAGAGGTAAATCCTGGATAGCTTTCCAAGCATCCTCCCCTGCTCAGTGTTTTTTTACTGGAGGGTAGCCCTCTGGCTGAATTGGTCAAAGAGGACTCTTCTTTTATTTACCTGTTAGGTATTCCGGAGATCTGGTTAAGAATTGTCCTTGCTTATGAGCAAAACAAGCAACTAACTACCCAGAATTAATTGGTGTGTACCAACTACCCTAAAATATCCCTGATTCTTGCCTGAAGCTTCCAACATAAAAGGAATGCTATTGGTTAAATGCATGGTCTTTAACAACATAGATAGGTTTGTTAGAGGTGCCTCATTTAAAATTTGAATTAATTGATACAATCCTTTCTCATATGAGAGCTTTAATGGGTAAACACTAATGAGGAAATCTTCCACTATATGAGAGCTCTATCATATTATTAACTTGAATTTCAGTTTCCTCATCTGTCAAATGGGGATAAGGATAGCATCAAGTTTTTATATGCTATAAATAAAATCTGAGAAGGCATAGCTAAAGTTCTTACCAGAGTATTTGACACATTGTAAGCTCAAAAGACAGCAGCTATTGATGATGCTGCTGATGATGATTAAAGAGAAAACTGTGGACACTTATGCTATTGGGAAGACTATTTGGGGCTTCCTGGATATTCTGAAAATAGTGTGACTACAGTGGAAGTATAAGATCTGTGAGGGGGAAAAAGGGCCACATAGAAAAGAGACAAAGATAAGGGGCATAAATATATACAATTTTTATTTGTCAATTAAAATAGATAATTTTTTTAAAAAGACTACAAAGGCAACCCACAGAATGAGAGAAAATATTTGCAAACCAAATGTCTGATAATATCAGATAATATCTGGTTAATATCTAGAATATATAAAGAATTCCTAAAAGTCAATTACAAAACAACCACCAAATTAAAATAAAATGGCAAAGAACGTGAATAGACATTTCTGCAAAGAAGATGTACAAATAGCCAACAAGCACATGAAAATATGCACACTGTCACCAACTATTAGGGAAATATAAATCAAAACCACAGTGGGACATCATTTCAGGCCCATTAGGATGGTCATTATCAAAACCAAAACAGAAACTAGTAAGTGTTGATAAGGATGTGGAGAAACTGGAAATCTTATGCCTTGCTGGTGAGAATGTAAAATGGTGCAGCCACTGTAAAAAACAGTTTAGTAGTTCCTCAAAAGCCTAAATATAAAGCTATATAAACATATAATCTAGCAGTCTCAGTCCTAGGCATATACCACAAAGAACTGAAAGCAAGGAGTCAAACAGACACCTGTGCACCAGTGTTCACAGAAGCATTATTCACAATAGCCAGGAGGTAGAAACAATCCAAATGCCCATCAACAGGTGAATGAATGAGCAAAATTTGGTGTATATGCATCATGCAATGAAACGTTATTCAGTAATAAAAGGAATGAAATTATGATACATCTACAACATAGATAACCCTTGAAGACATTATGCTAAGTGAAATCAGTTAGACACCAAGGACAAATAATTTAATATTCCACTTATGTGAGATACCTGAAATAGGCAAATCATAGAGACATAAAGTAGATAGGGGTTACCAGGAACTTGGGGCCAGGGGCTGGGTATGAGAGAATGAAGATTTATTGTTTATTGGGTACAGAGTTTGTTTGGAATGATGAAAATGTTCTGGAAATGGCTAACGGTGGTGGTAGCATAACACTGAATGGAATTATGCCATAGAATTGTGTACTAAAAGATAGTTAAATGGCAAATTTTATGTTGTATATATTTTACCATAATAAAAGTGTTAAAATAGATTGGAAATGTTAGAGTTGAATTTGATCCCCACAATTTTGCCTAGGAGTAATATAAAATTAGTGAACGATTTGGATTTCCATGTACAAGATAAAATAACCAGAGTCCCAAGATAGCAACAAAGCGTATCAGGGTAACCTAGGAGAGAGTAGAGAAACCAGGACTCAAACTCCGTATCTTTGGTATATGTGTTGAGCCTTGGTAGCTAAGAGGTTGATTTTATTAGTAAGCCAATAAAGCAGATAGTTTCTGAGCTTCTGTACTGCACTGAGCCCTGTCCTAGGCCACTTCTGGGGATGATCCATAGAAATGTAAAGCAAGACATTTATGCAGCCAACAAACATATGAAAAAAGCTTATCATTGCTGGTCATTAGAGAAATGCAAATCAAAACCACAATGAGATACCATCTCAGGCCAGTTAGAATGGAGGTCTTTGAAAATTCAGGAAACAACAGATGCTGGAGAGGATGTGGAGAGTAGGAATGCTTTTACACTGTTGGTGGGAGTGTAAATTAGTTCAGCCATTGTGGAAGACAGTGTGGCAATTCCTCAAGGATCTAGAGCCAGAAATACTATTTGACCCAGCAATTCCATTACTGGGTATATACCCAAAAGATTATAAATTATTCTATTATAAAGACACATCCACATAGAAAACACTTGGAACCAACCAAAATGCCCATCAGTGGTAGACTAGATAAAGAAAATGTGGCACATATACACCAGGGAATACTATGCAGCCATGAAAAAGGATGAGTTCATGTTTTTTGCAGGGACATGGATGAAGCTGGAAACCGTCATTCTCAGCAAACTAACACAGGAACAGGAAACCAAACACTGCATGTTCTCACTCATAAGTGGGAGTTGAACAATAAGAATACATGGACACAGGGAGGGGAACATCACACGCCAGGGCTTGTCACAGGGCAGGGGACCAGGGGAGGGACAGCGTTAGGAGAAATACCTAATATAGATGACAGTTTGATGGGTGCAGCAAACCACCATGGCATGTGTGTACCTATGTAACAAACCTGCACATTCTGCACATGTATCCCAGAACTAAAGTATAATAATAATTACAAAAAAGATTTTCTGACCACTTCAGGAACCCCTATAAAATGAATGGCAAATTAAAGAATCTTGAGATGCCATGTAAGCAAGTATCACCTGTACCCCAATAACCTATGGGGAAAATTTTTAAAATAAAATTTAAAAAAATTCCTAATCTCAAGAAGTTTGCAATTTGGTTAGGAATAACAGTTTAATCATCCATTCAGAAAAGACTTTTGAGAAATGCAAACTTACAAACTTAAGAGCTAGGTTGGGTTATTTAAACCTATCAAGTACCATAGTAGGCGAGATTCAGCAAGGGCTGGAGATGTCTGGGAAGACTGTGACCTTGAATAGGGCCTTGGTTAGGGCTAACCTGATGATGTTTAAGGTCTGACAAGTGCCAGATCTGCTGCATTAAAGATGGATCACTTCGTGAATGCTGAGTTGTTAAGGGGCCTGTCATTCCAGCAAGAGGCTGATGATTTATTAAAGCTTCCCATGAAAGCTATACTAACTGGATTAGCTGCTAACATGGATTGAGGCTTTGAGTGGGATTAACCCCAATTGCCATGAATTAGTTCCTCTTTTTTATCCTTTTCTTTCTTTCCCCTATATCTTGACTCTTTGGCAAAGCCAGGTGACAGGGGAACAATAGTCAGGTTTACTTTCTTGGAGTTAAAGGAATCTGGGAAAATCTATTAAGTGACCTTTCTCTGGTTTTTACACCCTGGGGGATTTAATTCAATGGTGAAGAAACCTTATCCCACAATTTAATTCCTCACCACCAGAGTTTCCATCCCCCAATTCCATAGGCTTAATTAGTGCTTTAGTATCCCTGAAAATCTGGGGGAGGACTGGAAGCCAAAAAGGCAACTCCACATAGTCCCAATGTGGATGCTGCAGAATTAGTCTTTATTAGACTAGTTCAAGGTGGTTTAATCAAGGAGATCCATTTTCAGAGAGTTTTCCAAGTTCTTGCTGGTACTAACGTGGGCTTCATCAATGGAGAGAATGGTTATCAAAATCTTTTCCTATTTTTCTCTTGCCTTTTTCTTTTCTTTTTCTCCCTTCTTTTTCTTGTTCTTTCCACATTAATTGAGCAATGTTACAATATAAAAACTCAGTTTTGGGTATACAACAATGCATAATGTGCTCATAGCTGATCCTTAATAAATGTTTTCAAACTGAACTGAATGTATTAGCATATTTTCTTGCTCTTGGGAGTCTTTGCCTGTTATTTAAGGTCTGACCATAAAATGGCCCTACTCACTCTTTGATTTTCTACCTGTTCCCAAAGAATTTTCTAGCCAAAGTTGTCCATCTCATCTGTTAAACACAGTGCAACCATTCCATGTTTCAAGTTTGATGTGCTGAACTCTCTATGTGTCTACTCCTTCAAATGTCTTGACCTTTCAAATCTTACTTCACTCCTGGACAGTTTTTCAAGCATTACTCTAGGTCCTACAGTTCTCTCCGTCCTCTGCCTCCATCTTTTTTTTTTTTTTTTTTTTCTGTATTGCTTCAGTAACTGATGTGTACACAGCAAACTTTATCATCCACCCCTGGGCGATGCTTCTAAACTAGAATGTGTTTCTATGTGTGTTTGTCTCTGCCTGTTTCAGTACTGTTGGGAAATGTTATTGGCTTTTCTCCACATCACCACACACTGAATGATTGCTTTTGCAGCTTGTCAGACCTTTATTGGGCACCTAATCTCAGTATTGCCTGACATGGTTTTAAGAAGCTCTTCCTGTAAGTCAACCAAATTTTTAGATGACATAGATACTCTCAGCTCTGGCTCAGTCTGTGCCTAGAGGTCATAAGTAAATTTGTGGCTGAGGTTTGGAGTCAGTTTATGTTTGGAATTAAATCATCACTCTCTCTCTCTCTCTATATATATATGTGTGTATATATATATATATATATATAAATTATAATTAATTTACCCTTTATTTGTTTGTCTCACATGGATGTTTTGCTAGTTATTGTATCCTAGCAAAGAGACTGTCAAGTAGTAGACACTTCAATACTTGTTGAATAATAAATTAATGAATGACCTTACTCTGTGGTCAGGATTAAGGCCCACCATTGGCTGGAGTTAAGGCTAAGTCTGTGCCCAGTGATAGATGCTAGTCTTGTCTTGTTTCAGGAGTAAGTCTGGTTGTTTGTAGCTGGGGTCAGACTTTATTCGTCGAATGGGAGCACAGTATAGTTTGTGGTCATGCTCAGGGCTGAGTAGATGGCTAGAGTTAAAGCACAGGGCAAATCTAGAGTGTACCGCCTGATTTCAACCTAGAGATCAGTCTAGAGTAGTAGACTGATGACTACTACAGCATGAACTTCAAAGGTAGTTTTCAACTGAATTTTAGGTAACTGGATTTCTGACTTCATAATCCACTGAAAGGTACCATCGCAGTTTGGAAATAAATGGCCCAATTTCAAGTCCTAGATTAGGGATTCTCTCCTGCAGTGACTGTTGAGCAACAAACGAGTTGGTAAATTATGATTGTGAATTGCTCATTGGTCCCAAGCGCTCACTTGCTCTCTGTTCTAGTTGAAATGTCAGTCCCTGGCATCTCTATTGTGATGTTTCTCTGCTGCTGTGTCTGTCTTGAGTTCCCCTGGCTGGCTGTCTCATTGCCTATCTCATTTTCTTTTGTCCTTTCCTAGTTTTTAGCAGTCACCTTGTCGGGTTCTTGCTGAGGCAGCACCGCTCACAAATGATTAATAACTTGGAAAATGGCTCTGAGTTTGGTGATGGATTAATCCCAGTGGTGAAGGAATAACTAGGAGGTCAGCTGCCCTGTACAGGAAATGACCACTGGAAGCTCTTTACCTGGATTTGGGCAAACTTATTCCCCACTGAGATCACTGCCTGAACATATAGAACTTTCTTTCTTACTGCCAAACCTTCTCATAGTGCTTCAGCTTCCAGGGTCCTGCTACTATTTCATTATCAAAAGTTATCACTATAGAGTCCTATGCACTGATCTCTCCTTTGAGCCCAAAGAACCAGGTTTTGATCTTAAATTTGTTATGAGTCAGCTGTTATACTTTGCACAAGTGTTTAATCTCTCCTAGATCTCAATTTCTTCATCTGTAAAGTGGGAACGATAGTCTCTGTGAGAATAAAAGGAGGTGATACATTTGTCAGTGCTTTGTAAAATTAAAAGTTTTGTGCAAAGGTAAGAGTAATTTGTATGAACCTTCTATACAATTTTTTGATATTAGAAGAGGGATTTCAATGTGATAACTAGGAGTCATGAATAGTATGGGCATTGTAGATACCAAGACAAGTTGGAGAAATAGGTATTTGGCTTGAGTGATGGGAAATTTTCAGAAATTTGTATTAGTAAGTTATTTTTGCCTACACGTGTAGACATCCACTTTTTTGATTGAACACAAACACCCATGTATTTACATATGTTTATACATATGCAAACATAATGCAAATTTATACATGACAGAGGGAGTAATTTGAAGATAAAATCTTTGCTCTTTTCTTAAAAAATACCACGATTTTCAGTGAGTTACCTAGTGTTGTTATTTTGTCTAATGGCCCACAAAGACCCATCTACGCATTTTTATTATTAAAAGAAAATACAGACATATCTGATTCTACCCTATCATTATTCTCCTTGAACTTATTCTGAGCAAGATATTTTGCCCATCTCATTGATTCATCATCTTAGATGAGAAGCCCATGCTACATAAAAAGCCTTTCATGCTTCTCACTCATTGTCTTAGATGAGGGACTTTTCTTAGAAACTTCATTCAGCTAATAGTTTGGTGCACCTGCAATCCACAAATGCTACAGTATTGTCACAGGGGATCAGCTGAAACAAAATAGACATACTCTCTGTCTGCATGAAGTTTTGTGTTGCCATTCTATTTGCTAGGTACTACTCTAAGCACTGCTAAAGAAATGGAGACAAGGTTCCTCTGATTTTGAGGAGTGACAATATACAAATAATAATAGAAAAAGATATTAGGTAAATTCTCTAAAGAGAATTAAGCACAATGACGTGGTAGAGAGCACCTAGAAGGTGACTACAGATAATATGGGCAAGAAACATACCTTGGAGACTGGTACATTTAAGTTGAAGACTATACGACAAGGAGGAGAGAGTCATGCCAAGATTGAAGACAATGAGAAATCAAAGGAAAGTCAGTGTAGTTGGAGCCAGGTGGGCCAGTGGAAGGGTCAGGGAAGATGAGATTGATATAAGTGCAGTTGTCTAGGACATTGTAGGCTGTTCGATTCTAAGTTCATCAGGAATCCACTCATTTTAAGCAACAAAGTGACATTGTTTAATATATATTTTTAAAAGGCCAGTAACTCATTCTTGCTATTTGTGGATTAGGATGATAGCAAAGTCAGGGACACATGCTAGGAGATTTTACAGTAGTCCAGACAACAGTAGTCCAGACAAGAGATTATGGAAGTTTGGATCATTGTATTCATAGTTGAAATGGAAAGAAGAGTAATAATTCAAGTCATATTTTAAAGTGATACCTGTTAGATTTGCCCATCAGGCAAACTGGATGTGAAGGGTTAAAGGAAAATTGCTGTCGTTATACTTTAATACATTTATTCATCCCTCTTTACTTGCAGACTGTAAGCTTTTTAAGGCCAGAATCTGATTATTTAACTATTCCTTATCATTGGCACAGTGTTTGGCATGGTGGATATATGTTGAATGAATGAATGAATGAATGCATACATGCATGTATACAAGAATGCAAGAAGCAAGTAGGAGCTAGGTTATTTTGAAGAAAGTTACCCTTTTTCTATGTGAGAATTTAAAAGTTCCATATTGTATTTGATATGAATTTTTAAAATTTTTCCTTTTCATAAGTGAGTTTCAATAATGCTAGGGCTGCAAACTACTATTAAAGTCAATTATCCCATGTCTGATCAGTAGTGACTTAAAAGCGTCAAACAGTGGCAACGTAACTTCACCAAGGTAGGTTCTGTGAACTCAATCTTCCATTTTTATTTTACCCTGCTAAAGCCTGTTTCAGTTTTAGCCATCCTAGCTTCTGGACATGAGGCAGTTGTAATTGACTGAAATTGATTGTTCATTGAGAAATGAGGGCTAAACAATGAAGATTGGAAATTTGAGCTGTAAGTTTCATCAGGTCAGACTTTCTGCAAAGACTCCTCAGCCTAGGGAGCTAGGCTCATTGAACAGGGACTGGTATGGATGGAGGACAATTTAAATTGAAGCTGCTTTTTCGTAGCCTTCAAAAAGCTGCTGATTCATTTACTAAACTAGGGCAGATCAAAAGCGAAGCTGAAGCAACTTTCTCAGATATTTGCTTTAGGAGAGGAATGAGAGCCTGACCTTCCATATATAAATATAGCAGATTGTAGGTAGTATCAACTCATTGGGACTACACTAACTCTACTGACTGTCAGTGGCCCTGCCAGGAAGCCTAGAATACCCATTTCTTTCTTAATTTAAAGCTTCAAACATTTCCTTGAAGGGATGCTAATGTTATGGAGTTTGAGAGATGATCTTTAAGTCCATGCCAGTACTTATATGTTATATATTGCCATTCTTTTTTTTTGTTTTTTTGTTTTTTTTTTTTGAGACGGAGTCTCGCTCTGTCGCCCAGGCTGGAGTGCAGTGGCCGGATCTCAGCTCACTGCAAGCTCTGCCTCCCGGGTTTACGCCATTCTCCTGCCTCAGCCTCCCGAGTAGCTGGGACTACAGGCGCCCGCCACCTCGCCCGGCTAGTTTTTTTTGTATTTTTTAGTAGAGACTGGGTTTCACCGTGTTAGCCAGGATGGTCTCGATCTCCTGACCTCGTGATCCGCCCGTCTCGGCCTCCCAAAGTGCTGGGATTACAGGCTTGAGCCACCGCGCCCGGCCTTATATTGCCATTCTTAATCTCTGAAAAAGAGACCATGGAACTGTAGGCCATTCTCCAAGTTAAAGCCGGGCATAGGCTAATAAATTCATCCCAAGTCCTTTCAGTCCCAGACATGGGTCTGCTGCTGTCCGTGGTACTGAACTGTGTCAGACAAAGAAGAAACCTGGTCTCCCTGAGATGTTGCAGCTGATAGCATGTTGGAAGTTATGTTTATTCTTTATGTGATTGTTATTTCAATATTTATTTACAAACATATATTAATCATCTCGACTGTTCAAATTAGAAGGGAAGAAAAGGAAATTAGAAACTTAGAGGCCTAGAGAAAAAAAAAGAAACCTGCCTGAAGTTAGCCATTTGGTGGCAGATCTGAGAAGAGATAGAAACTTGATCTTAATTCTGTCACTAAGCAACTCTTAAATTAAGCAAAAAATGCCCTTCATTAAAACTACAATTTTGTCATGATGTAACCATCTTCCTAATTATAGAATAAGCAGTTATGAACCCTACACTGGTGAAAAATAAACCATTTTCTAGTCCCCGATCATTGACTTCATAGAAAGTTGGAGAACTGGAAATGAATCACCTTTATTTACCTCTGATAGGTCCAGAAACATGAGTAAGAAATAGTTGAGACTTATAACTCTGGAGCTGGCTAAATAAAAATTGGGATACATTCCATTGGAAATGTAAAGAGTTTGCTAAGCCAGTGCATGTCATATGTGTAATTACAGGACTCTCCCTTCTCTAATCTTCTCAGAGGACCTTCATACTAAACTAGGAGACTAGCCCAAATTAAAAGATAGAGAGACTTGTTGTTTTGTATTACCCACTTAAACAAGTCTAAGTGTTGCCTGGTGGATATCCTTGATTAATTTCATTTAAGTAACTGATGGGACTGATATGAAATTAACATATAATTAAAAATGTAAGTGTCTTTTTGTAACTTACATGATAATGCTTGAAAAATAATTTTCTCTGAGGTTTCTTAAGCATTTCCTCTGAATATCTTAAAGTACTAATTTGTTTATAAACTTTGTTTTTATACATTTTAGAATAGTGGTGTGACTGAAGTTACACTGAAGTCAGAATGATCATGTTCCACCAATTACCGGTTATATGGCCTTAGGAAATTTTATTAATATCGTGGAGCCTCAGTTTTCTTGATAATAGAATGAACACAATAATACCAACTTGGTGGAATTGTTGAGATATTTAAATCAACCAATGCACATTAAGTCCTTAGTGCAGGTCCTGTCACATAGGTGTAAAATAGTGTGCAGTAAATACTAGCAATAAATTAATTTATAAATATTAATATTGGACCTTTCAAATATTGGCTCCCACTTTCAAACTATCACAAATTTTATATTAGCAGAAGATGACAATAGCTAAGTGAGCAGAAGATCCCATCACTGTAAATATTGGTAATGATGTGCCCTGTTGAACTTAGCCAATACAAATCTGGATTCTTTATGGGAGAGACTGGATACTTATTTCCAGCAATGCCCCCTGAATTCCAAAACCACCCACCTGAAAGGACATGAGTCCCGCACTGACGTCATAAGCCATTATTTTGATATATGGCTCCTTCCAAAGCTCTATTTCAATGTAATCTGTGTCCCAGCCAGGCTGCAGGCTGGTCACACTTTTGCTCTATTGACTTGCCAAGTGGCATTATTTATTTAGCACCAGTAATATGCTCTGTATTCTATGGCGGTTGATGATAATAATAGCTTGGTTTCTTTTAGTGCATTTCTTTCAAGGAGTTGAGAGGACATTTGGATACACAGGGAAGGAGAAGCTGCCATATTGCTTCTCCTAACTCATAGCATTAGGCCCCATAAAAACTACTTTTGGATGATGATAATGATGATAATGTTGAATGTTGATATATATATTTCTATATATAGAAATATATATTTATATACAGAAATCTATATATAGAAGTCTATATATATAGACATCTATATAGAGAAATCTATAGATTTCTATATATATGTATAGGATAAAATGACAGTGGCAGGGAAATGAAGAAGAGCAGAGGAAGAGAAAGGAAGGAAAACTGAGAAGAGGGGCAGCAAAAGACAAACAATAAAAACAATTTTATTGCTGTAGAAAGGCAAGAACTATCTTCAAATAATGCTACAGAGGACGTGAAGAGTCAAAGGTAACCAAAAAAGTATGTCACTTTTATTTCCCTTATCTCACTTTTATTTCCCTTGGGGACCAAATTCTCTCCTGGCTTTTATAGATATCCGTAACTAGATTCACACCACCTATGTAACTTTCCCTCTTTATTCCCAACCTTGCCTGAGTTAGACCACAAACTATCAGGTTCTAGAACTTCTCACCTTATAAAGAAAACGTGAACTAAAATAAACTCCAAAATAATTCATTAATCTCTGAGAATAAAGTCTCAGCATTGGAAGAGATAGGTGTGGGTGGCACCTATCTTGTCAACTCCCAAAGCAGTAATCCTTTCCTCAAACAAGTAAGATAGCTGGTTCTCAAAAAACATTGGTTATGGAAACGCAATACCTTGCAATATAGGCCATCCTAGTGTGAGAAGTAATGGCTGTAAGAAAGCCTTCCTACTGTCAACTTGAAGTGTGCTTATATGTCGCTAATGGCTAGTATTATGGAGGACATACTAGCCATTGTTCTGTGTGCTTAATGCGTATAGCTTCCAAGCCTCCCAATAATTTTGAAAGATAGATATTATTACTCCCATATCTATAAACAGAAGAAAATATGACTCAAGGAGGTTAAATGGCTTGTCTAAGCTCACATAGCTTATAAGTTCTGGAGCTATACTCAAAGCCAAGACTGATTCTACAACCTCTTCTTTTTTTGCTTCTTAACTGATGGCATTCCCTTCCTTTTCAGCTATCGAAACATCACTTGCTTGACAAATACCTAATGCATGCGGGGCTTAAAACCTTTAAAGGTTTTACGATGACGGGTGGTTGGGGGCAGCAAGCCGCCATGGCATGTGTATACCTACGTAACAAACCTGCACATTCTGCACATGCATCTCAGAACTTAAAGTATAATTTAAAAAATTAAGAAGAAGAAAAAACAAAGAAAAGAAAATGTTACTTTAAATCCCAGTCCTTCTATGAAATGCTCTTGGTCACCCCATCCTGGAGTGCTCTTCTTTCTTTTATGAGCCATTTCCAGCAATTTAGTTCTGTAAAATTCTTATGGCAGTTACTGCATAAGATCATACATCAAGAAATCTCTCCTACTGGAAACTTAAATTTTATTTAAATATTTTTTGATTATGTAAAACTTATGAAATGCCAGAAACGGAAGGCACAAAAGAGGTGATAAAAATGACAATACTTAGTAGCATTGAGTATTTACTATGAGCTATATATCACTCTAAGTGATTTACTTGCATTAATTCACTCAATGCAAATCAAGTATGGATTATGTATGGTATGCACATATGTTTTCACCATTTTACAAATGAGGAAATGGAAATATACAGAAATCAGTTAATTCTTTCATGGTCAAAAGCTATAGCTTCTTAGTTACTCAAATCCACAAGGCTTTGAAGTAACAGTGTGTGTGTGTGTGTGTGTATTTGGCAGCAAAACCTGATCTGACCCAAACTGATTTTGTGGCAAAGCTTGTCCTAGCTTGACATCAGACTATTTATAATTATTTATCTCATTTAATGTTAATATTCATATGTTTTACTGCAGAAATATTTATGTGTTTAATTATTGAGCACTGCTCCAGACCTTACTAGGGTTAGGAGGATGCTGTGTAATATTTGGATATTAATTTCCTAACCCTGCCCTTGCACACCCCGTCTCCAAATCCTGTATTTGGAAGCACATCTAGCACTTTGGCAGAAAGCACATCTAGCCCTAGGCTTTGGCAGAAAGTATTTAGATCTGTAGTTAGTGGTAAAAGAGTCACAGTTCAAATCAGGCTATTAGATGCTAGAGCCCAGATTCAAGAAAACTATACTAACTTTTCTTTTTAAAAATTTTTAAAAAAATATTTCATTTTGAGTTCTGGGGTATGAGTGCAGGATTTGTTACATAGGTAAACATGTGCTATAGTGGTTTGCTGCACCTATCAACCCATCACCTAGGTATTAAGCCTAGCATTCATTAGCTATTTTTCCTGATGCTGGCCCTCCCTCCACCCCCTTACCCTGCAACAGGCCCCAGTTTGTTTTGTTCCCCACCCTGTGTCTGTGTGTTCTCATTGTTCAGCTCCCACTTATAAGTAAGAACATGCGGTGGTTGGTTTTCTGTATACTAACATTTCTGATACTTCTGTTTGAAACGTAACAAAACTTAGGAGAAGTGATCAATAACAAATAGATGGTAAAATATATGTTTTTAATATTTTCGTGACTTTTAAAATAGGACACTTTTCCTGTGTCCATGCCTGGTCTCTCAGTTGAACCCTTAGCTCTTTGGGGGTAGAGGCAGTGCTTGAGGCATTTTTGCTTCTGGCCCCACTACGGCACAGTGGTCAAGAGAACCCAGGCTTTGGGGTCACAGGGGTCTGTGTCTGAGTTGCAGTCCACTACTTACTGGTTCCGTGGCTGTGAGCCATCTCCTTTAGCAAAAATGTAGAGAAGACAACACCAAAGGGACTTCAGGAGATCATAGATATAAAATGTATTGTAGAGCAAAGATTAAAAGAATGACATTTTTTTCTTCATAATAAAGTTTTGATGATTTAACCTAACAGGTTTTGGTATTTCCTTTCCTTGTATTCTCATGGTGACAGCAGAAACAACTGCTGTGCCACAATCTCTGTGACTTACCTTTTCAGTACAGTGGGAAGGGCCAGTCCTGCTGAGAAGTCTTTGTTGTTGTTATTATTTTTCCAGCCAGCTACTTGTGAATCCAATGTGATGAGGCAAACATGGCAGTGAAAAAGATTAATCTTCCAATCCAAGAATCATGAAGTTTAAATCTTAACTTGAGAAAAATTATTTTTGGGCTGTATAGGTAGAGAAAATCCTTACAGATAAGGCATTCATAGATATTTCACAGAGAATTAATATTCAGCCATTGATGAGCTTCATCATTATCCAGTTATTTTCAAGAAAGAAATGATATTCATGGCTGGGCACAGTGGCTCATGCCTGTAATCCCAGCACTTTGGGAGGCCGAGGTGGGTGGATCACCTGAGTTCAGGAGTTTGAGACCAACCTGGCCAACATGGCAAAACCTCATCTCTACTAAAAATACAAAAATTAGTGGGGAATGGTGGCGGGCACCTGTAATCCCAGCTACTCAGGAGGCTGAGGCAGAATAATTTCTTGAACCTGGGAGGCAGAGGTTACAGTGAGCCAAGATCACTCCATTGTACTCCAGCCTGGGTGACAAAAGTGAAACTCCATCTCAAAAGAAAGAAAGAAATGATATTCGTGTGAGATAATCCTTCCTTATCCTTTTAGGTAGGCCATATCAAAATCAATTTACACTGACCTTCGGCTCTACTAAAGCACCTTTTGTTTTTCATTAGGTAAAATATACTAGATATAAACCAAGGTTTTAGGTTAACTCAATGGGTGAAACAAGTTAGAAGGTTATGTACATTAGAATCACCAGGAAAGCTTTTTAAAATATAAATCCGTGTCCTTACCCCCAGACAGTCCAGATTCAGAAGCTGTGCTAGGACTTGGGCATTCATTTTTTAAAAAAAACACATTTTAATGGGCATATTTGAGGTTTACAACATGATATATGGGATACATATAGATAGTAAAATGATCACTGTAGTGAAGCAAATTAACATATTTATCATCTCACATACTTTTTTTTGATAAGAGCAGCTAGAATCTACTTTTTAAAACAAAAATCCCTAATTCAACGTAATATGATTAATATAGTCCTTATGTTGTACCTTAGATATCTAGACTGGTTCATCCTACACATCTGCTACTTCGTATCCTTTGACTTACATCTCCCCATTTCCTCCCCACTTCACCTCTGATAACTATTGTTTTATTCTCTGTTTCTGATAACTATTGTTTTATTCTCTGTTTCTATACATGTGACCTCTTGTTTTAAGAATACAGATCTAAGTGAGATTAAAAAAAAATATTCCCAGGTGGTTTTGATATAAAACCTGGTTTCAAACAACTTCTTTAAGCTAAATGTTGATCTAGGAATGGAAGCTCAATTATTACTTATTGATGTGTTATAGTGCCTCATTAAATCAGGCTTCTCATTTGTAAAATGGGAGCTCACTTAGCCTCTCTCTATATATTTTCTTCTGTGTTGCTGTTTAATGATTTTATTTCTGAAAACATCACAGTTATAATACATGGCTCTGGACTGCTAATAAGAATAGGTTCTTCTTTTAAAAAATTTTTTGCCAAGATAGGCATTGTGCTATAACACAAGACATAACAAACTATGGGTAATTAATCTTAATAAGTAGAGCAGCAGTGGAGACAGCCCTAGTTTTTAAATTTTATTATTATTATGTAAAAAAAACACATAACATGAGATCTGCACTCTGAACACATTTTTACATGAACAGTACAGTGTTGTTATTACTAACCACAAATGTATTTTTAACTAAGCACAATGTTGTATAGCGCATCTCTAGAGAATTTTTTTATCTTATATGACAAATTTTATTCTCATTGAGCAGCAGCTCCTCATTTTGCCTTCCCTCCCAGGCCCTGGCAATCACCATAGTGCTTTCTGCTTCAATGAGTTTGGCTACTTGAAAGTCCTCATATAAGTGGAATCATGCAGCGTATGTTCTTCTGTGATTGGCTTATTTCACTTTGCATTGTGTCCTCAAAGTGCATTTGCATTGTATCATAGGATAGGATTTCCTTTTTTATGGCTGAATAATATTTCATTGTGTATATGTATTATATATACAATATATAATATGTATTATATATACAATATATAATATGTATTATATATTATACACATATATACAATATATATAATATATAGATATAGCTCACATTTTCTTTATCCATTCATTTATCAATTGACATTTAAATTGTCTTCACCTCTTCATTATTGTAAATAACACTGTATTGAATGTGGGAGTGCAATTATCTTCCAAAATCCAATTTTCAATTTGTTTTGGATATGTACGTAGAAATAGAATTGCTGGATCATGTGATAGTTCCATTTTTAATTCTTAAAGAAACCTCTATACTATTTTCAGTAGACTCTGTACTATTTTACATTTCTGCCGACAGGGCACAAAGGTTCTAATTTCTATACACTCTTGCCACCACTTGGTTTTTTTTGTTGTTGTTGTTTTTAATTGATGAATTTAAAAAATAATGACCATCCTAATAAGTATGAGGTGATAGCTCTTTGTGATTTTGAGTTTCATTTTCCTGATAATTAGTGATGTTGAGCACCTTTTCATATACGTGTTGGTCATTTTTGTCTTCTTTGGAGAAATATCCATTTAAATCCTTTGCCCATAAAAAAAAAAGTTGAGTTGTTTAGGTTTTTTTTTTTTTTTGCTATTGAGTTATAGGGAGTTTCCTATATGTTTTGGAGATTAATTCCTTATGAGATAGATGGTTTGCAAATAGTTTCTCTCCCACTATTGGGTAGGTTGCCTTCAAAAGAACCTTGCTTTTTGAAGAAGAAAAAAAAGAAACTTAGATTATTTTCTTCCTTATTTCTCTGAAACCTTGTGGTTAGTAGTGAATTTCTTAACCTTCACTAGCTGTCTTCATGTCTGCCAAATTGAATAACGGAACCATTCTTAACTAATTCATTACCTTGTAAATACCAAACAACTTAATATTTATTAAAATGCTCTGTACCATTCACTTAAATTATTGACATTTTACAGACCATTACCACAGTTCAACTCATGTATAATGTGGGTGTATAGAGAGATAGTTTCCCTTAGATTTCTCCATGCCAAAAGTCATAGAGAAGATCTTTGTGTAATCTCTATTAATTAGATGGAAGGGCATATGCCTTTATGTGACTTTGAAAATGCCTGACCATCCATTTCTCTAACTATGTATCCAACCACCCAGTTAAGAATAATTCATGTATGGTAATTATAATAATCATAATAATTATAATTATAATAGAATTTAAAATACTTATTATAATTACAATAACACCTTGTATTTGCATGGTGCGTTACTGTTTACAAAGCACTTTGGCGTACATTCTTATAGCAGTCCTGAGAGAATGGTTTACCTCTATTATATGGTTCTTTTTCCTTCTTTTCTTTTCTTTTCTGTTTTCTTTCTTTCTTTCTTTCTTTCTTTTTTTTTTTTTTTTTGGTCAGAATCTCACTCTGTCGCCCAGGCTGGAGTGCACAGGTGTGATCTCAGTTCACTGCAACCTCTGCCTCCTGGGTTCAAGTGATTCTCCTGCTTCAGCTTCCCGAGTAGCTGGGACTACAGATGTGGACCATCACGCCCAGCTAATTTTTGTATTTTTAGCAGAGATGGGGTTTCACCATGTTGGCCAGGCTGATCTTGAACTCCTGACCTCAAGTGATCTGCCCACCTTGGCCTCCCAAAGTGCTGGGATTACAGGCATGAGTCACCGCGCCTGGCCTATTATGTGACTCTTTCTTGAAGGTTGCCCATTTAGCCAAAGTTTTAATTATATCCTTGCTAATAAGAAGCATAGATGGCTGTCTTAATATCTCTTTAACACATATAGCACAAAATTTGTATTCTCATGTTAATATCAAATTAGTTAAAGGAAGTGGTTTTATTCTCATTTTTCTTAGGTGTACCCAAGGTCCAGAGGAAGTCCATGACTTGATTAAGATTAAATAGAGTTTTCATTGCAAGACTTGATCTCAAGTCTGAGCTTTCTGATTGAGTCCATCTCTCTAGAGTCTGAACCTATGTGCCCCGATGAACCACAGCATCCTCATCCGCATAGGCATCTCTGCTTGCCTCATCCCAGAAAGTGACCATCATTGATTCCTGGCCACCTCCTCCTCTGCAGTGCCGTGGATGAAAAAAACCATGTCACTCTTATCCACATCCTAACCCCATTCTGTCATTTCTGCCTGCATGCTGGTGAAATATGCTTTTGGCTGGGGGAAGAAAATTTGCAAACTGCCAACCCAGAGATGGCCCTGACAGAGTGGTACATTTGATGACCAGGTTCTGGGAGGAGAAATTGTTCTCTGGTGAGGGCTGTCTTCCAGTGGTCTCTGTGTTGAGAAAAGTCACCCCGTTTCCTCTGCCAGTTTCCCTAAATTCATTTCATAATGGGCTCTATATGAACACACAATATTTATATATACTCACGGATGTAAGACTGATAGTGTAATGAAGACACATTGGGGTTCATGAGTACAATCTTGTCATTTTACAAATAGGCAAACTGAGGCCTAACATGTTGGAAGGAACTAGCCCAGTAAAATTGTCACACATGTGATGCAGTGGTATGGCCAGCTCAGAACTCCGGAAAACCTTGCCTCACTCTGCATGGAAAAGACATGACCACCAAACCTTTTCGTAACCACTTATCTTTCTCATCCATTGCACTTACGCAAATGGAAACTGCGTAACTATTTATTTCTATTTTGTTTATTGTCTTCACTGCTGAACTGGGAACTCCTTGGAAAGAAGGGAACTGAATCTTTCTTGTTCAGTGTTTAGCATGATGCCTGGCATATTGAGAGTTCTCAATAAATATTTGTTGACTGAGTGAACAAATAAATGAATATATTAATGGTAAATTAATAAACAAGCCTGGAATAGGACCTGAATTTTAGGATTCCAGAGTGGTAGTACTCCCTTGGAGCAATCTGTCCCTCCATATTTTAGATTTTGTGACATATTTTATATTTAATGATGGCATGAATGGATTTTTCATTCATTTTGTGAGCAAAGGCAAAAGGTCCCTTGCTTTTAGAATGACAAATACAAAGTGACTTAAAATTATATGGTATATTCAAAACTAGAACAAGACCACGAATTAGTACAAAGCTGACTAGAGCCTCTGACAGCACAGCTGACTGACCTAGAGAGGGTGGTTGTTCCCAGGGATGTTTTTTTCCCTCTCGATTCCCCATCCCCACCTCCATCCTTTCTTCTCCCTTCCATCCCTTTCTGTCCACTCCATTCCACTCCTCCCTCACCCAGTTAGACCCTTGGCTGATTTTTCATGTAAAGGGAAGGAATAACTGATTTCCAGAGCTTGGCTGAACTCTTGGTCACTGGGGGACACTTGGGTATCAGAGCTAATTTTTGTCCAGCTGCTCAGGTCAGCTGAGTCCTCTTTAGCACAAACAGTCTCTCTCCTCCTTCTGCCTTTATTCTCAGATGTTTGTGATCAGGCAGCCCCATAGCCTTGTGGTCCTCGTCTTCTGTTTGGTCACTCCTAGGTCACCGCATTGGGAACAGGAGGGTCACCCTGCTGCATTGTTTAGTCTAGGTGGGCTTCCTGGAGTAGCAGACCTTAGAGGTGTTACTCACTCTACAAGGGACTGCCTGACTATCAACCACACTTTGTCTTTTCACCCTCTTGCCTGACCATGGCCAGTGTTTTCCTCTGTCTGATCTGGTTGATTCTTATTTCTCTAGACTATTTGTCTGCGCTACTCCTTACCTGAAAGGGTGCTATCTTAATTTGTTTCGAGATTTGAAAATTGGTCAGTTTCAGCCTGCTGTGATGCCTATTTCTGACCTAAATGTGCTAAACCTAAGGGATCTTAGGCTTTACCTCCCTCATTATACTAACGATAACACTGAGGTCCAGAAAGAAAAATGACTTTTCCAAGTCCTCACCGCAAGTTTTTCTCTCATTATTTCAATTAGTGATTTTTGAAGCCAGCCATGAAAGTAACAAGTTGTTAGTAACAGAAAGGTATTTCAAAAGGTGGATACAAAATCCCTGGGAAGCTTTCTAATCTATTGCCTTTCCATTGGCCTGATAGGGCCCAGGACTGTGCACTTTAAGCCCTTCCTCCTAATGACTCTATTGTAGATTTTCTGAGAGCCACACTTGCATTAGTATAGACCATGAGGGCACCCTGATTGGTAAAGCAAGTATGGCCAGGCAGATAAATGACTATTAAGAGTGCTCTGGATAATTAAAGAAGAGGTAGACACAGGCAGGGTGAAGAAGGTGATTATAGTGGTGGTGGAGGTGGAAGAGGATGAATGAGTGGTACATTTTAAGCAGTGTTCTTAATTGCAAGCAAAAGAAACCAGCTCAGGCTGCCTGTATTAGTTTCCTAGGGGTAAAAAACCACAGACTGGGGTGGCCTATATAACAGAAACTTATTTTTCACAGTTTTGGAGTCTGGAAGTACAAGATCAAGGTGTTGGCAGAATTGATTTCATTCTGTGGCCGTGTTCCTTGGCTTGCAGAGGTGGCTGCCTTCTTGCTGTGTCCTCACCTGGTCTTTCTTCTGTGCAGTGTGTACCCTGGTATGTCTTTGTGTGTTCAAACTTCCCCCTCTTATAAGGACACCAGTCAGATTGGATTAGGGTCCTCAATGATGACCTCATTTTAATTTAATCATCTATTTAAAATACTTATCTCCAAATATAGTTACATTCTGGGATACTGGGGTTAGAACTTCAACGTATGAATTTGGCAGGGATAGGGAGCCAGGGGAACAGAATTCATCTCATAGCACTGTCCTAGGCTCACAGAGTTGATATGAGGCTGATAGACCAGGCTTAGTAATGGGAGAAATCCATGTGGTAGAAGTGGAGAGGATGAGGAAAGCAACATTAGAGAGGAAAACAGAATGGCCTGGTGAATTTAAGGTTTTGACATTCTTTACTTCTCCTTCCTGGAGTGACAGGCATACTTTCAGCCCTGTTGTGTTTCAATGAAATGAAATAGAGTTAAATGTAAGGCTCTCATTCAGTTTCAGAAAAATCAACTGTACAAATGCATGTTGAAAAATATGAAGGCATATTGAGATTACTGAGAATAAAATATAGGGTGTGGAGAAATCTAGATTTAAAGCCCTGCTTCAACAACAGAGATGCACATAAATGTAACACTGACAGAAGAAAGCAACCAAAAATGTTGACTTATTATGTAATAGTGGGCACTTAAATGTACCAACTTTGTGCCAGGTACTGTTCTAAGTATTTTATATATATTAACTTATTTAATCCTTATAACCATTCTATGAGGTAAGCACTGCTATTATATTTATTGTTCAGATGAGGAATCTGGTACAAAGAGGTTGCAGTAAGTTTCCCAGGACTACCTAGCTGGTAAGCGGCAGAACTGGGAGTTGAACCCAGCCAGTCTTCCTCTAGAGTTCTGTACTATGCTGAAGGATTGAAGAAACTGGACATGTTTATAGAATGGTCAGTTTTCAGATATGTTTTAAGTTGCCATATGGAAACATGTTGTGTTTATTTTGTGTGAGCCATCAGAGTAGATCTAGAATCAGTGGCTAGGGAGATATATCATTAATAAGCAGTTTTCAGCTCAGTTTTATAAAGAACTTTAAAATAGTTCAGCAGGGAATTGAGCTACTGAATTGTGCAAGCATGGTTGGTTGCCTATATATAATAGCTGTTTTCCATTCCTTTTTGCTTATAAAACTATTCTTTGTTCAGAGGGCAGTGGGTCCATCTCCAAGGCATGATTTTCAATTGGCCAAGGCAACTTGTAGCAATCGTCTACTCCTCTGTGATTGATTGGTGGAGGGATGCGCATGCAATCTTGTTCTGACCAGTGAGGTACTGGGGTAAGTTTCCTGGAGTTTGGGGATGGTTTTCTACCTTTACTAAAAGGGGAAGATATGAGAGAAAAGGCTCCTGTGTGCATCAATTTTCATCTTGCTTTTGATAGTATCATATGGGACAAAGATACTTGATCCAATGAGGAAAACCATCACCGATTTCCAACAAGGTAGAAAGAACCTTGTTCCTTGGTGATTCTTTTGAGCCCCTAACCAACTCAGGTGTCACTTCCCTGTAGACTTGTTGTTAACTGAGAAGTTTAAAAAGTTTGCCTAAATATACTGTTACTTGTGGCTTAAATCATCCTGTTACAAGTAGCTTGGGAGGCAATGAGTTCAATGTCCTTGGAGATGTACAAACAGAGCATAGAGGTCCACTTACAGGAATTTTGTGGCAAGGGCTCCGGCTTTTTTTTTGAAGTTTTAACTAGAGGACAATTAAGGTCACTGCTAGTCCTGGTATTATCATTACTTTCCTGCCCCTACCCAACCCTAGCACAAGTCACTCTGTGTGACTCTCTCTGGCTGTGTGTATTGAGCCAGGCTGGCATCCACAGCAGACACTTTCTGTGAGTCACCTATAGTGTCAGGCCTTGGAAAAAGGCAGAGGCTGTGATGTCACAGCTCCTCCAATGACACAGCATAGGGACAGCCAGAAATAGACATGTGGAAGCCCTTGCCACTGGCGCTCTCTTGTACTCTGAAACAACCCATTTCTCTTGGCTCAGACACCAGGCTGCTGGAGAATTGGAGAACCAAAATAGACTGAACGTCTAGTCACCCTCTTAGAATTTCCCATCTGCTCTGACAAAGTTCTAGGGACACCTAGGGTGAAACCCACCCAGCAGAACATTGAGAACATGGCAGAGATTTAGCTGGGCTTTGATTCCTAACCACAGTGGCCCATTCACAAAAAAAAAAAAAAAAAAAGAAAAAAAAGGCCCTAAGACAATGCCTCAAGTCAGTTTTGTCTTCAACACATTCCTGAGGTCTAAGATTGGGACGTGTTAGAGACGAAGGTTTGGTTCATATCTGACTTCCGGTGCTGCAGACCATTGATTGCCACTGAAATGTAGCAGCCAAACCTTTTAGAGCTACACCAGCCATCTGATATAAAGCAAAAAGCTGGAGACCTTTGAGAATCCTGCTTGGAAACAATTTTTACATATGAATGATCATAGCAGCAGCTAATATTAGTTTGACTTTTAGGGAATCAGTAGATGGTACATACATCTTTCCCTAAGTCCAAACCCAATGAAGAGACAGCTATAAGAATCAGAACAATGGATACCAAAGTATCAGGTCCATTATTGATAAATATGAGGTTGGAGGATTTGGCTTGGGGATGAGGCAACAAGGGATATGTTAATACTGTGCCCGAGAGGTTTTTAGCCCTTCTTTGTTGTGCCTAATGCATGACCGAGATCAGATCTCAATGTATTCTTCCAAATGTACACTCTGATAAATCTCTCCTCTCCCATGGGGAATGTGAGCGAGAGTTGGAAGAGAAGCCAGGAATGTTGGTGTAGCTGAAGTTCCTGCATGTCAAAATGTGATGAGTGAGGAGTAGGTATTTTCCACAATCTTATTGACTTAGTTCTTACTAGTTGCCAGATACTGTGCAGAGAGCATCTGTGTAGACTATCCAATTTAATTCTCTTTTCCACCTCATAAGGAAAGTGCTAGTATTGCCTTCATCTTAGTGATAAGGAAACAGAGGCCCAGAAAGACCCACAACTTTACTAAGGTGACACAGCTAGTATGTGGCGAGATGGGATCCAGACCAAAGTCTGTCCAATGCCAGAACCAATCTTGGAAGCACCAGGCTGCAGAGCCTCCCCTGCCTTACTGCACACTGTTGCTAGGCACTATGAAGAGATAAAGGAACATGGGGTTCTGGATCAGAAGGCTTGGGCCGTAGCCCAGGCTCTGCCATTTTTTAGTCTCCACAACTACAGTGTCCTTGCCTGCAAAATAGGGATAAAAATGCCTTTCCTGAGAAGCTCAGGGAGTTTCTATGAGGATCAAGTGAGCCGATGGTCGTTAAAGTGTTTTGTAACTGGCTGGCCTGGGACACTGTTGTGCATCTGGGAGTAGGAGAGTTCTGAGTTCCGCCGTGCCTCTCTTGGTAACTTTCTCAGTGATGTAGTTCAACCACTTGACTTCTTGTACCTCAGTTTCGCCAGCTGTAAAATGAAAGCAATAGTCCTTGATTTACTAACCTCTCAGAGGTATGGTGATGCTTAAAGCGGATAAGGTTAAGAAAACACTTTCTTTATGTAATATAGAGATGTCAGAAGATGATGAAAATTGTTTTTGTGTGTGTTTGAGATGTGACACTTGAGGCAGAATCTATGTTTCTGACACAATTATTTATTAGACTCTCATAAACTCATTTATCTGAAGGATTTTATTGGTGACAAATTTAGCTTTGTATCTCAGCAATTTTATTTAAAGTAAAATACTAAAATAAAAATAATCTAATTAAAAGAAAATGGTTCAACTTAGGAGCACTAACAAGAATCAGCTTTGAACTAAGTCGTACGTGCTAAGGAGAATAAAATAAAAATATCAAAAAGAGGCATATAACACTTACGTGCCTATACTGTTCTAAATGCTGCAACAGGTACTGTTATTATCTGATATTATTTAATCCTCACCAAAAAAACTTGTGAGCAGGCATTTTATTATGTCTATTTTATAGGTTGGTGGGTAGCGGGATGGGGCTCAGAGAGGTTAAGTAACATGCACAGGCCCAAGATTTGAATCTGCAGTCTAGCCTCAGAATCTCTCTTGTCTTTTTTTTTTTTTGAGACGGAGTCTTGCTCTGTCAAGTGCAGTGGCCAGATCTCGGCTCACTGCAAGCTCTGCCTCCCGGGTTCACGCCATTCTCCTGCCTCAGCCTCCTGAGTAGCTGGGACTACAGGCGCCCGCCACCTCGCCCGGCTAGTGTTTTGTATTTTTTTTTTTTTTTAGTAGAGACGGGGTTTCACCGTGTTAGCCAGGATGCTCTCGATCTGCTGACCTCGTGATCCACCCATCTTGGCCTCCCAAAGTGCTGGGATTACAGGCTTGAGCCACCGCGCCCGGCCCATCTCTCTTGTCTTAACCACTGGAGTGGACTTTATAAAGCACAGTCCCTGCCTTCAAACAGCTTGCAGAACAGCTTACAGACCAGTTGAGAGCAGATATATGCAGATGATAGATAATCAAGAAAGCAATAAAAGACATTGCTACACTGGATCATAGGTCAAATGATACTGTTTCAACTACAGGTTAAAAATAATCTCAAAGTAGAGCAAGGTAATGAAAGTGATGTGGGAGAAGTGACATCTGACTTGGGCCTTTCATGGCCGTAGGGTGTGAGTCAGTAGGAAAAATAATAGGACTATCCATGTAGTACTCGGTCCTACCTAACGGGACTCATTACTTGAGGAAGCAGCATTGGCTAAACAAATCATTAAATCAAGAAAAGAAATATGCATCACAAAAAGAAGATGGCTCAGGGAATAAACAAAGGGACAATATTATAGATTATTTACTAATCATATGACAATTTACGCCTCAGCGTCTTCTGTAAAATGCAGATAGGAAGTTCCATTTCACCTTCCTTACAAAGTCAAACTCCTTTTGAAGATCATAAAGGTCACCCACACATATTTAACGGGGTAACAGTTTTTAAAAACCATTTATATTTTTATCTTTTATCTTCCTAATTACGTGGGCTTTGCCCTAGAAGATTAGAGGAGTCTGCTGCTTAGAGGAAGGAAGAGGGAGATTAGGAATGCCAGAGAATGGATACAGACCAAAGGGAACATCCGCAAATATCCAGTCTGTAGTCTGGAGAGAAGGTTGCCTCAATTCTTTCAGCTGCCTGTTTAGCATATCAAGGGCATGCTTTATCTGAGCCAGAGGTCTCCTCAGGAAGGCCAAGTGGAAGAGCCTGCCCTTTTCTGGCTTCAAAGATAGTGGGAATTGGAAGAAAAGAGAAGAGAGCAGGAGAATAGAACAAAGACACATGGTCCTAATTTTCTCATCTTGGCTTTGGCACAGGAGGCTCATTAGACAAATTGAGACAACGCTGAAAGTAGATTTGCTTCTTCCCCAGCCTAGGGCACAAGATGAACTTCCTAGTCCAGTGTGGTGGCGGCTGGACTTGGAAGCAACCTGAGAGTGTGTTTGGGGATCTTGCCCGAGTGGGTCACAGTGGTTGGGACAGACTGGCACCACAGTAAAGACTGCAGGTTAGACCCACTAGGTAGGGTGAGTGGAGTTCCAGCCAAACCTCAGAGAAATCTGTGGTGCTAGCAGTAGGCAAGGTGAAGCTCAGGTAGCCCCAGCTCTGTATACTGGTTGAGGCAAGAGAACAAATGACAGTGTATGTCAGACCAGCTTCCATTTTTACCATGAAGGCCAGAGGGGCAAGCAACAACCAGAGGGCCAAGGGAGGTGCTCTCTGGACCAGAGTGGGCAGAGTGGGCCACCCCACTACCCTATATACCACCACAAATGCTTGTAAGTTGTAAGCCACATCTCCCTCTCACCACCTTTGAAGCCAGAATTTATCTTCATGGAGAAGCAGAGAGAGGTTATATGAGAGATTAAACCATTTTTATTCAAGAGACTGACATTGCCTAAAATGCCCATGCAGATAATAAGAACAGACTGAATTTAAACTAGATTGGTCCTTTAGTTTATTTTTCTACCAACTGTCAGATGAAGGTTATAGACAAATGAAAGTTCAGTTACAGGAGAAATAAATTCATTTTACATCCTCATCCAAGTTGAACTGTGAACAAAATGGTGTGATCCAATTACCTATAATGTTGTTGTTCTTAAATAATTCTAAGAGTAATATCTCTATATATTGAATTTTAAAATATTTAAGTGGCATTAACCTTTGACTGAAACAAAATAATATATGTAAAAGTCCCTGGCATATATTAGGTTGCTAGGTGAATATTAATTGTTTGAATATTGTTTGAGGTCAATGTCAGCAAAGATAACAGCTACGCTCCTTGGATCATGGCTCTTGGTTCTGCATTGAGAGCCTGAATATTGGGTAAGATGAACCCCGAATAGCATCATTGCTTTCCCTGTGTGTGATTATGTGAGGAATTATGGTCCCAAGCAGAGATTCTTAAATCTAGTCCTGCATCAGAATTATCTGGACAGCTCGTTTGAAAATATAGATCATTTCTCCTCTGTTTCCCCTTGCGATTATGATTCAGTATTTCTGGGGAGGTGCCAAGGCATCTTTTGAAAACCATTAAAATCTGTTCAGATGGCATTTTAAATACCAAGGGGCGCTGTGGTACATCTTTAGTAATTTCTTCTTTGATTGTTGTTGACTCTTACAGACACATGTATGGGTAGACTAGAGAAAGCCAGACTTAATTGTTTTTTAGTTTTTGTCTGTACAAAGTTCTGCACCTAATCAGCATGGCTCCTGTCAATTCTCTAAATTCCAAAGCAAAACAAGTGTAAGTAAGGGATGATGAGCTTTGTGTTGGGCCAAGTCAAAGAAAATGGCTTCTCCCCCTCATTTCAGCAGAACACAGAGTCTCCAAGCCCAGAGCAATGATTACATGTGTGAGGAAATTCCTCAATCTGCACGGAACTATTTTCTTGTTTTTCTCTCCTCTTTCATCCCTGTTTTCAGGTCCCAGGGGGATATGGCTCTTATCAACTCTCAAACAGGAGTTTTACTGCAGCACGACACAAACAGCAAAGCAGGAAAAGTGTGTGCTACAATTCCTGTAGGAAACCCTCTTTCTTTGGGGTCCTATCACTTTTATCCTACCTCTGTCACCTCTTTTAGTGTGTCATCATGTGAATGTGGCCTCTCCAGCACTTTCTGACTCACAATTTTCTGTTGGTCACCTGACCAAATGATGCCCAGGCTGAAGTTGGCAAATGGCCATTGTGCTGAACATAATCGTTCCAGTAAAACATAGCTTATTAGCATAGAAATCTCTATAAGCCTTTCTATTCTAATTTTGCTGTTACAATTCTGGCCCCTTCAGAGGTCATGCTAACCTAGTTAAGGCTCTTGGAGAAAATACCGTCGTTCCAGCTCATTGCATTTGCATTAAAATATATTGTCCTTCAACTGACATGCTAACCAGCAACCCATCATCTGCAACTTTGTGCAGAACCTGAACTGCAGGGCATCATTTGTTATTTAAGTTGGAGTCTGGGAAGCTCAGTGAAAATATATGATGGGCACCAAGACGTTAGGGTCTTTAAAGTTCTGGCTGTGTGCTCTTCACTCTGAATGAAATGAAAAGATTTTGATGAAAAGCAGATTACTACAAAGTGAAGGGTGCTAACTGCTAGGGTCCTTGATGTGTCGCATCCCATAGAGACAATATGGCATTGTGAGGACACAAATGTCAGGGTCAGACTGCTTAGTTGAAATCCCTGTTCTACTATATAGGAATTTTGAAAACTAGTGATAATAAAATAGTCATCTCTCACTAGGTTATGTGAGATTATCTCTATAGAGTAGTACATTACATGTGCCCATGTCATTAATTATGATTGTTATTAATTACTAATGTTTTGTATGCTCAATTGATGTCGACTATTTCTATTAATAACAATGTGAAACCTACAGAATGGTTAATCCTTCATATAGCTCACTCTTATGATTTTTGAGAAATTATTTGGGAAAAGATATTTGGGTACTGAAGATACATAAGTAATGAGAAGGGATGATTTCCACCCTCGTAAAGATCATATTCCAGATAGAGAATGTGGAAGTTAGTGAGTTACCCCTTAATGGGGGTCCAAGAAGAGGGTGTGAGATCATTTTTCAAGGATGCTATAGATTTGTTTTGATTGGATAGGAGGTTGTAAACTGCTTAGAACAATACGTAACACTACATACTAAGTATGCAAGTATTTTATTATTGCTGTTATTGTTATTAATATTGTTTATACCCACAATTACTTATATTATCTTGCTTAAATCTTGTGACAACCTTGTGAGAAAGGTACTGTTATTATCTGATATTAATAATGAGGAAATCAAGGCTCAGGGAGGTTAAGTAACCTACCCAATGTCACATAGCTTATACAACAGAGCCCAGATTTAAACCAACTGCATTGACTCCTTTGAAATTCTTGTTTGTTTGAGTTGCTTTGTTATAGGTTGTGTTTCTCAAAGAAATCGGGATAATTGGACCTGTTAAATATTTGGTGATGGGCAATGAGCTGTTTAAGGTCTTTGGCTGTAACGTGTCCTTGGAAGCAAGGAGCTCACTCCATTTGGTTCCTAGGAAGTTCCTCTGGTTGTGCTATCATCACTTCTTGACCTTGAGAGGTTGCCTACTGCACTCTCTGACTTCAAGCAATACTTTATCTAATTCTTCCTCAAGAAAACATCTACGTTTAAAAATATTCTTACAGAAAAGGGGAATCTATACTCTTTTTAAATGATCTTTAAATAAAATTAGACTCTAAAATAGCAAAGTTGGAAGAAAGAGTGAGGATTATTTAAGCCAATTCCTCCATTTTGTATGTGAGGCCTACATGAGGGGAAGGGATGGAAATGTCTGCAGTTTACATGGTTAATTACTATGCAGCTTGGTGGCTAAGAGTTTGGTGGGCTCTGGAGCTGGGTGGTCTGGGTCTGAGTCCCAGTTCTCTACTTGCCAGCTTAATCTCCTTGTGCCTCAGTTGCCTTGCTGTAAAATGGTGGTAATAACAGTGCTTACCTCACGGGATTGTGGTGAAGATTAAGTAAGTTTCCATGTGTAAGGCACTTGGAATAGGGGCTGGCACATAGTAAACTATATATGAGTATTCACTATTCTTCCTGTTGACAGCACTAGGATTTGGGTCCAGACTGCTTAACTTCCTTGTCTAGTGCTCTTTTCATTTCCTTAAATTCTCTTCCACCAAGATCTTTTTTGTAACCAGCTGAGGTTCTTCCAACTTTAGTTTGACCCATGACCACCAGTTCTCTTCTTAGTCTGGATACCTGTGTGGTTTTTGTGCTTATCAGTTTCAAACACTGTGGTCATGGGACTCTGAGGTCAGATAGACTTGCATTTGAGTTCCAGCCTTACTACATAGAGGTTACTTAGCTTCCCTGTGCCTCTGTTTCTTCATTTGTACACTGGGAATACCAAAGAGCACCTACCTTATTAAGATTGCTGATAGGATTAAATAAGCAGTTATTTATAAAAGCACTCAGCAGAATGCCAGACGCTTGCTAGATATATAGTACATGGCAGTACATTATTGTTATTACTACTGTTATAACTCCTTATGGAATTTTCCAAGTCATGAGTGTACTTTCCTCTTGCAGATTATCTGAGTAGGCTGAACGATCGGTGAAAAGGAGGCCAAGCATCTCAAAAATAGGACACCTGAGAGTATGAAGCCAATGTGACACTCAGGTGAGTTAGCCTTATGATACCTAAGCATTCAGTCCTTGGACCAGATGCATCAGAATCTTCTGGTAAGTGTGCTAAAATATGGGTTACTGAGACCCACCCTATGTCTGCCAAATCAGAATATTCTAAGGAAGCAGGTCCCAGGGAATATATATTTTAAAGCTCCCTAAATGTACTTTATGGGCTGCCCGACTTGGGAATCACAGGATTAGGTAGCTACCTAAATGAAGACATTTAAATGTGCCAAAAGCTTCTCTTTCACCCATCCATTTATCCATCTATTCACCCATCCATCAACCAAATATGTGCTAGTATCTGGTATTTGCTTCATGACCTGCTACTGCTGTGGGGGGTGCAAAAATAAATGATCAATACTCTCAAAGAGTCAATAGTCTAAGAGAATGGATGACTGAAGCACAAATAATAAAAGATGTGCTATGAAGTATGATGGGGGTCCAGAAAAGTAGGTACTTATTCCAGGTTGTGGCAGAAGACTCTGGTGAGGTTTCCTTTTATATAATGGCATGAATTCCCTTTCAGATCCATCTCTAATTTAAGCTTCTCCTACTTCTGACTGTTTGTGTTACATACCAATCATATGGATTTCTATAGTTTTCTGGAATTACTTTTTACACACTACAATAGAGTTGTGTGGCTGATTCCATGTTTTACTTAGAAGCTGAGAGCTTGATAAAAAGTGAAGGCTGCATCTTAATTATCACCTTTTCCCCTACTTCCTAGCTAGGGTCTGGCTCTGCCAAGGAGCTGCCATCAGTGCTCAATAAACACTGAAGAAGTTGGGTTGTTGCACTGGGTATACAAAGAAGGAGGCAGTGGGTATAAGCCTGGGGCGGGGAGCAGGGCTGGAACCAGTCATGGGACATGTAGAATTTGAATCAAGTTTGGGCTTTAGTTTTTAGGCAATGAGCCTAAGACTATTTTGGAAGCTATATCCTTTGTTCACAAAAAAGTTAGAAAGGGCAAGAACTAGGGCAATCTATCACAAAGTGTGGGAGAGGTAATTTTATATGTAAACTATTATAAATCACATTTGAGTTATGAAGTGAGACAATTATTCCCTTTGCAGTTTCATTTCATTCTGTCTAATTATTTCAGGGAGACATTCTGAATTGGGTGCTAGTATTTTAACACTTCTCTAACACTTTCTCTTTTTAAATTCTGTTTATTTTTAGTTGACAAATAATAATTGTATATATTTATGGAGTACATTGGGCATGGAGGGTGGGTTATTCTGTGATGTCTTGACCTGTGTATACATTGTAACACTTCTCTAATACTTTCTAATCCAGCCATCCCTAACCTTTTTTGCACCAGGAACCAGTTTCGTGGAAGACAATTTTTCCACAGATGGTTGGGGGATGATTTCGGGATGGAACTATTCCACCTCAGGTCATCAGGCATTAGATTCTCATAAGAAGCATGCAACCTAGATCCCTCACATGTACAGTTCACAATAGGGTTCATGGTTCTATGAGAATCTAATGTTGCCACTGGTCTGACAGGAGGCAGAACTCAGTTGATAATGCTTGTTCACCTGCTACTCACCTCCTGCTGTGTTGCCCAGTTCCTAACAGGCCATAGACTGGTATCAGTCCATAGCCTGGGGCTTGAGGACCCCTGCTCTATGATGTCTATACAACAATAAAATTGCCTAATGATGCATTTCTCAGAATGTATACCCATCATTAAGCGACACTTGGCTGCTTGTGTATTTTTATATATAGCTAAATGTGGCTAGATTAGATGTGATATCTCTTTGGAGGCAGGGATAGTTGGGCAAGTTTCTAAAACACAAAACTGACTGTATCTTTTCTCTGCTTAAGAACCTTCCATGAATCCCTGCTGTTCATAACCGGATAAATTCTAAGCTGCCTAATTCAGAATTCTAGCTTAGAGATGTCTATACCTGGCTGCTCCCAACAGTCAGTCTCATGTCCTATCTCAAACATGGGGCTTCAATAAGTATGAATTTTTCCAAGGAGAACTTTATACTCTGCGTACTTTTAAAGGCTCAAGCCTGGAGACCCCCCCTTCTCGCCTCCCTTACCCTTTTCACCAGGGCATCCTCTATTCATCCTTCTAGAGCCTCCTCTGGGGAGTCCTTTCCCAATGCCGACTTCCCAGCCTAAGCTTAGTGCTATTTCTGTAGATACCCAGAAACTATATGTACAGTTTACCCTAGTGTGTCAAAGTTATAGTTACTGCTTTAGGAGAGACTTTGAGCTTTTCATCTTTATTACTCGGGCTTCTGCTACTGTGTCAGGCAGGTAGTTGACACTCAACAAATGTTTGTTTAGCCTAACTCAGCTGAACACATGGAGTTATTAAGCTGATTTTGCTGAGTCTGCAACATTTCTTGCATGCATCCCCTGCTTGGAGTTCCAATTACAGTCCTCCTGCTTCAGTTTTCTTAACTTGTCACTCCCTTCCTCTGATAACTTTTGCCATACCTCTGTATCACATGGCCTACTTTTTGAAAAGATTTTTTTACATTCACCTGTATTTGTCTCAAATTTGTTTTTAAAAGAAACTTTGTATTACTACCATCACGGAAAACCTTCATCACTTGGCACAAAAGAAAGTTTAAAAAATACAACAAAAGACATTCTACTAAATTCTAGCTAGACAACCTTGCCTGTTCTAGTAGATGCACTGAGACCATTAATGAATCTTTCATCCTACTTCGTGTCATCCTCTTTGCCACATGACTTTGGGTCTCCCTCACCAACTAGGCCAAGTTCCTGTCTTCATCTCTTGATTCAGCCATAACACTTGCTCTGCCCAGTGTTGTTTTAGTAGATTTGACGCATACAGAAGCGTAAAAAACTCTTGTGTGGGCCGGGCGCGGTGGCTCAGGCCTGTAATCTCAGCACTTTGGGAGGCCGAGATGGGCGGATCACGAGGTCAGGAGATCGAGAGCATCCTGGCGAACATGGTGAAACCCCGTCTCTACTAAAAAGTACAAAAAAACTAGCTGGGCGAGGTGGCGGGCGCCTGTAGTCTCAGCTACTCGGGAGGCTGAGGCAGGAGAATGGCATGAACCCAGGAGGCGGAGCTTGCAGTGAGCTGAGATCTGGCCACTGCACTCCAGCCTGGGCGACAGAGCGAGACTCCGTCTCAAAAAAAAAAAAAAAAAAAAAAAAGGAAAAAAAACTCTTGTGTGACTGGGATAGCTCCTCTGCAATGAGAACATGCCTGGGATAGTGTACTGAAAAGATGTGAGAAATACATGAAGCAGAGTCCAGTCATCCCAGCCAAGAACCAGCTGTGAATCTAACCACATGACTTTGAGGCAAGTCCAGACCAAGAGCCTTAAAGACGGACCTGCAGATTCCTGAGCTAAATAAAAGTTTATTGTTGAAAGGCACAGAGTTGTTTTTGTTTCCTACAGATATTAATGTGGCAATAGATAACTAATATAGCTGCCAAGGCTCTGAGCCTGAGACATGTTTTCTCTTTGCTAAAAAGGTAGATTAGAACAGAGGTCCCCAAACCCCAGGCCACTGCCTGGTACAGGTCTGTGGCCTATTAGGAATTGAGCCACACAGCAGGAGTGGTGGGTGAGCCAGCATTATCACCTGAGCTCTGCCTCCTGTCAGATCAGCAAGGCATTAGATACTCATAGGAGCATGAACCCTATTGCGAACTGAATATGCAAAGAATCTAGGTTGTGTACTCCTTATGAGAATCTAATCCTGATGATCTGAGGTGGAACAGTTTCATCTGGAAACCATCCCCCTACCCTGCTTGGGGAAAAATTGTCTTCCATGAAACTGGTCCCTGGTGCCAAAAAGGTTGGGGACTGCTGTCATAGAGTATACTTACACAAACCTGGGTGGTATAGCCTGCTACACACCTAGGCTGTATGGTGTAGCCTATGGCTCCTAGGCTACAATCCTGTACAGCTTGTTACTATACTGAATGCTGTGGGGAATTGTCACACAATGGCATTTGTGTATCTAAACATCCTTAAAAATAGAAAAGATACAGTAATGATAGGGTATTATAATCTCATGAGACCATTGTTGTATATGCTGGCCATTGTGGACCAAAATATTTATAGCCTGTGACTATATATGTATATACAGCATATATTGTGTTTATATTTATATTTATAATACATTTATTTACATAAATTTTTCTCTACAAAAATTTCTGCCAGGTAGTTTTCCTGCTTCTGTTTGCAAACCTCCAGTGAGAGGTGGCTTATTATTCTGCAAATGAGTCCTGATTACAGTCCTGATTGGGTGAAGAAGATAGACTTGAGGAACACAAAACTGGAAATGGGGGTTCTTGCAGTAATCCAAGTGAGGGACATGGAAGAGCCAAAATGAGCAGGAAGAATCCGGATGTACTGATAGAGAAGCAAACTCCTTTGGTTGATGCTAAGTGCCATAAAAATATGAATTGTGTAAAATGTGAATTGTAAAGTGGTTGTGCTCACTTTAGAGCCCAAACTTACTGCATAAACAACTCCCAAACCATACAAACATCTATTTTTCCTTTAAATGGACAAAGCAATGCTGACACCCAGTGGCTGGTTCAGATTACCCACAGCTCCCAGACAGAGGATCCCAAGGGAGATGAAAGTCAACTTGCTCAATCCCTACCATCAGAGCAACCCATGATCTTTAGCTGAAAGGGCAAGTCTAAATTCAGCCAGTAATAGCCAGCCATGTGATGTGTTTGGCACCACATAAAGGATAGTTCCTAGTAAGTTTAATGCAGGTAAAAGAGCCAAATTAAACCTGCAGATGAGAAGAGTATTGAATCAAAGTCAGCCCCTTGTGAAGCAGAGACAAAAGCAATTACCCTGAGTTCCCTGGAGAACTCCCATCCAAAGCACCAATACGAAATGAAATAGTTAAAGGTCAGTTTCTCAGTCAAATCAGTCCTCTGTTTTGCCATAACAGGGCAGGCTTTGTGCTTTGGTTGGAAACCACTCAACTCCCATTCTGACACAGAGTCAGGATGTGATAAAACAACAAGGAACTTGACAAATTGAATGGACAAACCGGTCTAAGGAGGGGAAAATGAGTTTGCTAAGGCCTAAAAGCAAACTAATGGCAGAGAGGAAACACTAGTGTGCTTCTTGTCTGACTAGACTTAACAGCTGGAGCTCCAGTAGCCATCTTGGACCATGCGACAAGGGCCACAATCTTAGGATGGTAGAGGGGAAAGTAGAAGAGTCTGGTCATGAATGAATTCATGGGGCTGTCATACCAACCTGGAGTCTAGACCAGATTTTTATGAACTCTCATGCATGCTCAAAATGTCAGTTATCATCTGTATGTCATTGATGCTGATCGTCTGTCTACTTGATGTCGCCATTTGAACATCACAGAGGAACGTTCAGAACAAAACTCAGGATCTTCTCCCCACAAATTTGGTTTTCCTTCAGTGTCCCTAAATGACACCACCATCCATTGCACAAACCGGAAGTAGAGGAGACATCCTTGACTCCTTTCTTTTCCTTGACCCCCATAACGAAAAAATCACAAGACTTGAATATATGACTTTATCCCTTATATTAACCCACTTCTCAACATTCTTCTCATCATTGCTCCAATGTTCTCTGCTTTATCCATTGGACACATTTTGCTTGTTTGTTTATCACCTCTTTCCTCTGTACAAGAATGCCAGCTTCCATGCCTGCCCTAGTTTGCATTCCCCTGCTTTTTCTTCAGACACTCTATTCTATTACACTCTATTATTTTCTTCATAGCTCTTATCTGTATCTGAAATGACGTGTATTTGTCTATGAGACTAGGGGTCTCATCTGTCTTGTCCTTGGTTGTTGACTAATGTAGTGAGAAAAGAGCAGAGATTTTGTCTATTTGCCTCACTGTTGTATCACTATCACTCAGAACTGTGCCTAGTACAAAGTAGGTGCTCAATGAATACTTGTTGGTGAGTAAACATGAATATAGGTACACACGTAATGTATATATAGTGCTTGGACAGTAGGAGTATCTGGCAAAGGAAGTCCTGAGTTAGCAATTACCTGGTTACAGACTACAACTCAGTTGCCGGTGCCTTGTTATTTTTGTAGTCAATGACTTTGAAAGCCAATGTTGCGTATCTGACAAGGACTCAAAAAGGTAGTCTGAGATTTGATATCATCGTCATCATCTGATGAAAAAAAAAAATCAAACCTAGCTTCTGAAACGGGAAGTAGGATACCTGGTGGATGTTGTCTTAGGGCAACTTGGGCTGCCACTTTTATTTTCTGTTGCTTTCCGTAATAGCCAGCATCTATGAAGAAGATGGTTGACTACTTGTTCATGCCGTAGTTTAGCTGGTTTTTGAATGAATCCATGAAAGAAAAGGAAGGAAGGAGGGAGGGAAGGAAAGGGATGGAAAAGGAAGAGAATAAAGGAAAGGAAGAGGGGAGAGAGAGAGAGAGAGAGAACCTGTTGTGTTTAAAGTATTACAAGGGAAATAAAGAGAAGGTCTTTATACTTCCTCTTTTGTTCATTCCCTGACCCCACATTTGAATTCTTTATGTTACAGCCAGAATAATACTTTCCTCTGCCTCTCTCCTCTTACTCCGTCTCTCTCTTTTCCTCCTTTCTTTTCTCATTGGCTTAATAAAATAAAGTGTATTTTTACTCTGTAACAACTCAACATTAGTGTCCCTGGTTAGCAGGGGGCCACTCATGTGATTATCTAGGAGCCCCAATAGGGCACCTTTTATCTTGATACTCTGAGCTCTTTTAGGGCCTCAGAGATGTCTACAAACCAGGAAAGAACAGAAAGGATCCTGCATGGAGGGTTTTTATAAGTCAAGTGCATGATCTCTGTGAAATATAAGTTGTATGGTATCCTGCGTAAAACTTTCAGTGGCTTCCAGCCACGTTAGAATAAAATCCAAATTCTTCACTGTGGCCTACAGGGTGCTACATGATTGCTCTTGCTTACCTTTTTAAAATTTTATTTTTAACTGACAGATGTTAATTATACATATTTATGGGGTACAATGTGATATGATGTTTCAATACATGAACACATTGCGAAATGATCAAATTAGGTTGATCCATCATCTCAAATACTTATAGTTTCTTTGTGGTGACAACATTTAAAATCTAGCCTTTTGAATTATTAGCTGTAATTACCATGCTGTGTAATAGACTACCAGAACCTTTTCCTCGTAACTGAAACTTCACCCAACATCTCTCCTTTCCCTGTCCACAGCCCCCTGCCCCACCTCCAGCCTCTGGTAACCACCATTCTGCCTTCTACTTCTCCTTTTCCTTTTTACTTTAAGTTCTGGGATACATGTGCAGGACTTGCAGGTTTGTTGCATAGGTATACATGTGCCATGGTCGTTTGCTTCACCAGGTTTTAAGCCCCGCATGCATTAGGTATTTGTCCTAATGCTCTCCCTCCCCTCGTCCCTCAGCCCCCGACAGGCCCCAATGTGTGATGTTCCCCTCTCTGTGTCCACGTGTTCTCATTTTTCATCGCCCACTTATGAGTGAGAACATGTGGTATTTGGTTTTCTGTTCCTGTGTTAATTTGCTGTCTACTGTCTACTTCTGAGTTCAACTTTTTTCAGATCCCATATGCAAATGAGATCATTTCATGTGGTATTTGTCTCTCTGTGCCTAGCTCATTTCTCTAGGCATGGTGTCCTCTAGGTTCATTCATATTATTTCAAATGAAAGGATTTCCTGCTTTTTAAGGAGTACTAGTATGGCATTGTGTGTATATACTGCATTTAAAAAATTCATTCATCTATTGATAGGCACTTAGGTTGTTCCATATCTTGGCTATTGTGAATAATGCTGCATTGAACATACAAGTGCAGATAACTCTTCAACATACTGATGACATTTTCTTTGGATATATTCCCAAAAGCGGGATTGCTGGATCATATGGTAATTCTATTTTTAAATTTTTGAGGAGCCTTCATACTGTTTTCCAAAATGGCTGTACTAATTTACAATACTACCAACAGTGTACAAGGGTTCCCTTTTCTCCACATCCTCATCAACACTTATCTTCCATCTCTTTGATCATGGCTAATTTAACAGGCAAGAGGTAATATCTCATTGTAGCTTTAATATACATTTCTCTGATGATTAGAGATGTTGAACATTTTTTAATATATCTGTTGGCCATTCTTATGTCTCCTTTTGAGAAATGTTTATTCAGCTTCTTTGTTCTTAAAATGGAGTTATTTGTTTTCATGTTATTGAGTAGTTTGAGTTAATTGTATATTTTGGATATTAACTCCTTATCCAAAATTAACCTACACAACTGTGGCCAATTAATTTTCAACAAAAGTGCCAAGAACACACAACAGGGAAAGAACATTCTCTTCATTCCCTTTAGTTGGTAAAACTAAATATCCACATGCAGAATGAAAATTGATCCACATCTCACCATGTATATGAGAATCAGCTCAAAATTGGTGAAAGACTTAAACTTAAGATCTGAAACTATAAAACTACTGAAATAAAACATAAGGAAAAAGCTCCATGACACTGGTTTGAGCAGAGATTTCTTATATATGACCCCAAAAGCACAGGCAATGAGAGCAAAAATAGACAAATGGGATTGCCTCAAACTAAAAAGCTTCTGCACAGCGGAGGAAACAATCAACAATGTGAAGAGAGAGCCCACAGACTGGGAGAAAATGTTTGTAAATCATACATGGGGTAAGTGCCTTGGCTACCTCTTTGATATCATTTCCCATCTCTTTTTCCGTCTTCCTTCATTCAGCTCCAAGCCACATAGGCAGGCCTTTTTTTTTTTTTTTTTCCCCTGTTCTTAACATCCTAAGCTTTTATCTGCCTTGGGGCCTCTGTGTTTGTTATCTCCTCTGCCTGGATGCCTGAACTCAGTAAGGTTGGCTGCTTCTCTTAATTTGGCTAACTCAGCCCAGAGAAACTCTTCTTGCCTTCCCTAGTTAATATTTCCTTGCCCCTTCCTCAAAGACACTGTTATATGACATTCCATTATTTTCTTCATAGCTGTAATGATATCTGAAATTATAGGTATGTATTTATTCATGAGAGTAGAGACCTATTTTTATTGTATATGATTTTCCATCCTTGTCGACCAGAAGGGGGCTGGTACCTGGTAGGTGCTTAGTACATATCTACTGAATACTTACTGTGTGGCAAATATTCCTCTAAATACAGCAAAGGCACTAACTCATCTGATTCTCACAACTCTGTAAAAGGACTACTATTATGATCCCTGTTTCATAGAAGAAACTGAGGCCCAGAGAGGTGAGATAATTTATGTAGGGTTATACAGATAAGTTGAGAAGCAGAAATTCTAATTCCAGGGTCTATGACCTTAACCACTGCACTATACTACTTCCAATCAGAATCCCGGTTTTGGAAAAGAACTGAGTATCATTTGATCATCTCACTACCACCAGATGCATAGATAATGCTCTGTGACATTCCTTTTGAGGCTTCCTAACTTCTTGAACGCTCTGGTGGCAGAGTATCCACTTTCTCCTGGGTGGACCCACTGCATTATGGTATGTTAGTTTTTCCCTCATATTGGGATATACTCTGCCTGCTTATAGCTTCTCCCCCAGAGTTCTGTTGCACCTGTTCAGCTCTCAAAAGGATCCAGCCCTCTGTGCCCCAAGGAAGCCCATCAGCAGTGACAGGGTTATTCCCCTGACCTTTCTCTCCTACAAGCTGAATAATGCCAGATTCTTCCAAGGCATGGTTTATCTTTCTTTCTCTGCAAGGATATTCAAAGCCTCTGCTCAAGAAATATATGGGTGAATTCATTTTTTTTTTTTTTTTGCTCCTGTACTCCCATTTAGGAGCTGTGGGCCGGACATGAATTAGTGGGGTTTCTAAGCTCATCTCATCTGATTTCCCTGAATCTCATCTCTCAGCCAGGGTGGTAACAAAAACCCATATGGCACAAAAGCAATTCCTTCTTGGGACCGTGGGGGCTGTTATCTGGTGCTCCTTGGATGATGCTATTAGCATAACTTATAGCTCCCATTCTGCCTTCTCAACCTGAAACCGCGAGCATGGGAGAGGCTGATAAAGAAACTGGCTTATATATGCCTTTCCTTTCATTGCTGATATGCTTGTCCCTCGTGGGTTTCTTGCGGAATAACAGAATTGTAAAGTGAAGAGAAAAGTTATATCATTGGATTAGGGAATATAGGGTTCCATTGTGAAGAGCTGTCTGGGGGTTGCTGATTCAGGGTGTGAGGCAGGCTGCATTTACAGACAAAATATTTGTGCCTCCCCACCCCCTAAAAAAAGGCAACTTGGTATAGATGAGACTGGCTGACCTGTGCATAAATATCAGCTCTATTTATTTGAGATACTTTGTCTCTCTGATCTTTAAAATGAGGAATTGTACTTATCTGAAACAACTGTTATGAGGCTTAATTACATTTTGGTGTTTTGTGTGCCCTAAGTCCTCAATACACATTGGTTTAGATTTGTTGGACTTTACTGAGGTTTCTTTTAATTGCCACAGGTGCATGTTCATGGGATTTAAATCTCTATCCCAGGCATCTGGCTAAACTTGCTTATTAAATGAGGTGGTACCATAGAGAGGCAGAGAAATTTCTAGTAATGACAGTTAAATATGCCTGGTGCTTACAGTTTTGTGGAATGTTTTCTCACATGCGATTTCATTTCATCCCTGTGACAACCCTATTAGGTAAGGGTAATTGTTTTACATTTCGCACATGAGAAATCTAGGACACAGTAAGATTATTTAACCTGTCCAATATCACAAGGTTAGTGAGGATTTGGTCACTATCGTAGCCCAGAAGACCTGGAACAGGGCCTCGCCTTGAACTCAGGTCATCTGATTTTAAACTCCATTCTGGCTTTCCTTTGACTCTTTTGCTGGACTTGTAGAACTTTGCATTCTGTTACTCATCTCTCTGTTTTCCAGGTTAGTGCCTAGTACACAAAAGGCACCAAATAGGCATTTGAATTTCATAGAATTGAAACAAGTTTTAGCAACTATGGGTCATACATGAATTTTGTAGGAATGAGCTTACTTAGTCCCAGTGTACTAAATAAGACAACCTATAAATGAGCTCCCCACACCCATCCTAGATCTTACAAAAGGTTATTCCTGCCTCCATTCTTAGCTTATTTCTGTCTTGGACGGGAGCATTCAAAACTCCTACTATAAGAAAAACTGTGAAAAAAGATGGCTTGGCGGCAGAATCTGTGTTTATGTAAATAGAGGAAGAAAAATGTGAGCATCAGACATTGCTTAGAAAAGTAGCATTTGGTAGTTGGGAGGGTGTAAGTTTGGAGATCAGTTTCTGATCCAAGCCATATGGATCTTGATAAACATAGATCTCTATGTATCCATTCTTGACTCTAAGGCAACCAACCCATTCCATATGTGGCATGGCCAGCACTAGTGACAACAGACTTCCAGCCAAATCCTTAGCTTATTATCTCTCTTGACCCATCTGTTTTTTACCTTTCTAGCACTTGGCACCCTTACCTATTCCCAGCCTCTCCAGCTCCTGACCCCTTGCCTCCTCTTCCATTCATGGCCTCTTCCTTGGGCCTGACCCTAGGCACTACTTCTCTGGTTCTGACTTCTGCCTTCCATTGCATATTAGGGTGAATCTGTTTCTTTTTTTTTTCTGGCTACCCTGAGAAACACACACCTTCATGAGAGTAATTTCTTCCAATTAGCCCTGTTTCTTCAAAAAGGAATTGACCTTGTAGAGATTTTGTTTCTAATGTGCAGTACCTCAATTCATTCATGCCTCTATTTATTCATACCTTCATTCAATCAGCTAATACATGTCGATTATCATTTACTTGCTGCGCACACAAGTGCTGGTGTACCATGTGACTAGATTCCAGTCCTTGCTTCATGGAGCCTGTTACACAGAAGGGGATATAGTGTAGCATGGGTAGTTAAGAGCATGTGAATGGATGTGTGTTCTAAACATGGCTCTGTTGCTCACTGTGTGCCTTTGGTCAAGATACTTAATCTCTCAGAGCTTATTTCTCCATATGTAAAATGAGAATATTGCCTAGTAGAATCATTGTACTATTAAGTAAAATTATCCATTATCCACACTGTACACTCAGTAGATGTTGACTATTGTTTTATTAGTGAGGGACAGGTAAATAACATAATTAGAATGTAACATTATCAATGATATAATAGGGAACATATTAGGTTAATAATAGGTCCTTATCCAGGTTTCAGAAGGTTTCTTGGAGGAAGTGATATCCTAGCTCATACCTTAAGGGTGAGTATGAGTTAGCCATGTTAAAGAAACATGGAACATTTCCAGGGAAGGGAAGAGCATGTGCAAAGGCCTGGACAAGAGAAACATCATGGCAACATACATGTAGTTCAGTCAGGCTAGAGAAATATTTGAGAGTAAGAGGTGAGGGGTAAGGCCACGGTCTTGCTTCCTTCCTTTTATTCTGCCTCTTGTGGCTTCCCAGGCCATGACCCCATCTCATTACCCTACTTTTCCTCTTTGCACAGCTGTGATTTGCTAGGGGCAAAGGATGCTGAGTGGAAGTAGTTTCCCCTTGATGACTTAATTACATAATTGCTGATGCAGGTGCCCCGTGGAAAACTTAGAGCCATATTCTATTTAGGAACATTTTAGCCTTACACAGCAGATCCAGCTACTATGATTTGCCTCATTACCTATTAAGAGGATATTTGCATGGACTTAAATGGTTTCCTCACCTTGTTCCTGAGAGATATTTCCATGACTGGCCATTTGTCCAATAGCAGGCAAGTTGGAGAAGTGAGCAGGAGGTCACTGAGACCTGCTTTTAATTGGCTTCTGGTAGAAACACAGAATGTCAGGCTGGGAGACACTTTGTGGGTCATTTCTACTCTACTATGTCATGGAAAACTATGAACATTTCAATCCTAGACCCCAGAAATGATAGGGTATAGAAAAAAGCTGAGGCTAGTGAAAGGAGAGTGATGGCAAATGATGTTGACAGGGAAAAAGTGGTTGCAAAGCTGTTAAAATCTGCCTCTCTGATCAGCTGCCTATGGGAAATATGTCCGCCTCTGCCCCAGATTCATGCACCCCCAGCAGACATTACTAGCAGTTGGAGCACTATTCTTTTGAGCCCAGACAGGGCCTCAGAATTCTTCCAAACATAGTGCTGCAGAGGTTCATGGCTGGGTATGTGGAGTTGGCACTTGTAACGAAACACACTAACTACCCTGAGAGCCTCTCTTTTTATATGCAGGGAATGTCAGATACATCAAAGAGAAGTACTTTATCCAGTGTAAACATGCACATTAATGGCAGACCTTAAGTTAGAGTATTTTGCTCCTGACCCAAATCCCTGAAAGAATTTCCTCTCTTTGAAAGGTATCACGAAGGCCAGTTAGATTTTTCTTTCCAAAAAGTATGCTATCATGACGCTCTCCTGCTGAACATCCCTCAATAGCTTACCATTTCCAATAAAATAAAGTCTAAATGTATCAGCAAATCATTCTACATTTTTCACATCTTGAGCCCAGCTCTAGTCAAAAGGGATCCCCACCCCTTTGTTTATGCCTTCTCATTCAACTCGCATCCATGGGTCCTCTAAAGCTTGGGTCAAGCCTTTCAGCTTCTCTGAAACCGGCCAGTTTCAATCCTATTTGTCTTCTTCCCCTAAACAATTCTAATGATTACGGTTCAACCCACATAACTTATTGGCATTTTAGAGGTTTTAATGGTGGAAAATGACATATGGCCAATATTACTCTAGACCCCAGTTACCCTGGCCCACTATGAAAGAGCAAGCCACACTTAAGAGGTGACCTTTTAGTGTGATAGACCCTTCTTACCTGCAAACACAGCCCACCTAGGATCCCAGAATCTTGGGACCAATCTGATTAAAATTCCATTAGCTTGAGTTGTAGTGAGTAGGGGGCAGTGAGTGAGTAAGGGGGCTTAGAGAAATCTTCTTTTCCCTTAAGGCCTGCAGTTAACACACATTATCCCTGCCCTCCCGCCTTCTAATTGCTACTTATATGATTTTTCCAATCTATTTGTAGGGCAGTATCTAATTAATTAATTAAAGTAATTTGAATTAATTTAATTGAACAAACACCTGTTTGTCAAGCACTGTGTTTAGAGTTGGAAATACAAAAATAAACAAGACAAGTATTCTTTTTTCATGCAGCTTGTACTCAGGTTGGGTAGACAGATAAGATACAAGTAACAAATAATGCCTTTCTCATCTAGCATACTGTAGGGGGACACAGTATATACTCAATAAACATTTGTTATCTTCCCTTATTCAATACCTATTTGGATTAGTATCTACAGGGTATAGTTGATGGAGGTGTGTAACATTTATTCAAGTATACTTACTGAATATTGAAATATCCAGCAAGTATCTTTTAAATTAGATTCATAGAGGCAGTTAACAAAGATGGTCCAGGAGCATGGAATGCAGAATGATGTAGCCAGGAGTTGGTCCCATGCTTCTAACTGCAACTACATTTAGAGTACTGCATTTGCATTCCATGCTGGACCCCACGCTGGCAAACTACAGACAGTGTCTGAGGGAGGGTAACCAGGTTGGTATGAAGTCTTTTCATGAAAACTTGAAAAACCTTTGAAGGAAGTAGAACTGTTTTGGAGAATAGTTTGAGACTTCAGTTGATAGGCAATGGTGGTGATATGGTTTGGTTGTGTCTCTACCCAAATCTCATCTTGAATTGTAGCTCCCATAAATCCCACATGTCATGGGAGGGACCTGGTGGGAGGTAATTGAATTGTGGGGGCGGGTTTTTCCCATGCTATTCTCGTGATAGTAAGTCTCATGAGATTGGATGGTTTTATAAAGGGGAGTTCCCCTGCACACACTCTCTTGCCTGCTGCCATGTAAAACAGCCTTTGCTCCTCCTCACCTTCTGCCACGATTGTGAGGCCTCCCGAGCTGTATGGAACTGTGAGTCCTTTAATCTCTTTTTCTTTATAAATTACACAGTCTTGGGTATTTCTTCATAGCAGTATGAAAACAAACTAATACAGGTGATAATTGTTGCTTGTAAACATTTGAAGTGCTACTACATGTAAACATGATTTTTTTTTGTTTGTTTTCTGGGCATCCAAGAAGATGAAACTGGAATTAGCAAAAATGCCAAGAGGGAGCCCTTAGTTTGATTTAAGTTGTTCCCAAATGAGACACAAGGTCTTGTATGGATGGAGGCTCCCTGACACTGGAAAAATTTAAGCAGAAGTTGCTGAGTTTGTTGTGGGCATTCAAACATTAAAAAGATGTTTTTTTCAGCTTGTCACCAATAACTATGTTAACTTTATATTTGATAATGATTTGTTATGAGGATCACTATTTTGTTTCATGGTTTAGAAAGCATTTTTATGTGAATTATCTGATTTGATTTTCACAAAGACAAGTTTTGAACTACTCCATTTTACAGTTGGGCAAACAGACTTCAGGAGTTCAATCATCACTATTCACAATGGAACTATGATATATGGCTTATGGCTCCACAAACAGCACTTTTTGTTGTTTAAAAATGCTTAGACATGCTTGTTGATGCTACAGAATGCTTGCTGACAAATTCTTTGTGTCTTATATATCCTTGACTTTTCTCTTTTTTGAGAGGGTCACTGTTGCACACCTCTCATCTTCTGATCCAACATCTATATGCTTGCTATTGTAATGCCTGTATGTTTCTTGCTGCTTTTTTACTTTTTTCCACATTTAAAATATATATTTGTATATGCATTTCCTCTCCAGAAGTTACTAGGCATATTTACTGGTTGATCTAAGAGGTAGTACTTAAGGGGCCAAACATATGGAATTATTTGCATCATGCCTAGAGAATTTCAACTTTGTGTTTCCTCCCATGATGTTACTCCAGTGTTTTCTTTATTCATTCTTCAAGGGTCAGCCTAAATCTTACCACTTCTTAGAAGCCTTCTGCGACCTTCTTAGGCTACAAAGTTTTACACAGTTTTAGTATTTATTGTGTACCTTATTTATCTTGACTTGTGTACATTCTATTCTCACATACACTTGTCAGTTACATATTCTTGCTGGAGTATAAAATCTTCAGTGGTGTTTTTTTTTTTTTTCTTTTATATACTCCAAATTTCTTGCCACAATGTTGAGCACCTAGGAATGTTGAATAACTACTTGAAGATTTTTAGTTCACCTCCATGGGCTTTAATTCTTCTCATAGATAACATGTTAAAATATATTTTCTGTTTACCCTAAAGAAACAGAAACAGTATGTACCTTTGGCTCTAGGTCCTCATTATCTTAGGTTTGGATCTTGGCTTTGCCACTCTCTAGAAATGTGACCTTGAGATGGTTTCTTCACCCCTCTAAGCCTTAGCTGTAATGGGGATCATGATTGTATCTACATTTAAGGGACATCATGAAGGTTAAATGAAGGAAAGAAAAAACATTTGTTTTAGCACAGTGCCTGGCACATAGTTAATGCAAAATGAACGTTAGTAGTTATTGTGAGTGCTGTTGTTATTCTTACCACAGGATCTGTCAGATAAAATGACCTGGATTTGTTTAAATGATTTGGTGCTCTGAGTCTAGGGATGTACACTAGTAAATCAAGAGACCTATTTTAGGTATGTATGTATACATTTGTATGCTCATACTTATTTATTTATTCCTTGCCTTGTCCTAAAAAGACTTTAAGGCAGCTTATTAACATGCACAGCGTATAGCAAAGTAAATTTCAAAATAAAAAATAGTGCAATAGGAAAATCAAAGAAGAGAAAAGCAAAACTTAGAAATAAAGACAGTGTATAAGATACATGCCATGAGATATTTTGCCCCTAATGGAGGTAGGCTACAAATCTAGTTTTAAATTTCTGAGAAGCAAAGAGTAACACAGGATTAATTACCCAATTTACAGTGCACAGGAGGTAAAAACAATCGAATTGCTTATAAAAAGTGTTAGGATTCTTTCTAGTGGGATTAGAGAGGATTTTCCTATGGCTCAGAGAGGAAGCTATGCAATGCAAAGAGCAAAATTTTTGTGGTGATTTTCAAATATATCCACTTTTTTTTTGAGATACCTCTTTTTAAAGATGGAAACATAGGTGTTCTAATTCTCCTCTCCTTAATTGTTGGACATCTGATGTTAGGACATAAAAGGGATTGTGGCTTTCTTCTTATTCTTTCTCTGGGATCATTCACTCTGAAGGAAACCATTTGCCATGTTGTAAGGATGCTCAAGCAGCTCTATGGAGAGGACCTTGTGTTGAGTGATTGAGGGCTCTAGTCAACAACCGTGTGAGAGAATCATCTTCAAATAGATCCCTCAGCCCCAGTTAGGTCTGCAAATGATGGCAACTTTCTTCGGCTTGACTATGAGAGACTCTGAGCTAGAGCCACCCAGCAGAGCTACTTCTGGATTCCCCACCCTCAGAAACTGAGGAGATAACACATGTTCATTGTTTTAAGCTGCTAAGTTTGGGGATAACTTGATATGTAGAAATAGATAACTATTACAATTCTCAACACTGCCCCACAGTGATCACAGTGAGGGATTTGATGAGGACACTCTTCACAGTGACCCTCAGTTTATGATGAGTGCAACTTATGTGCAAAATGGTCAGGCTTAAGCAGACCTAAAAAAGTCTTTGAGCGCTTCCAATTTCATGAGGGGAGAAAGACACACAGCCCATTAACCATAATGTGAGGAGGAATGGATAAATCTAAATTAAGGCACAAGTAACAAGCTATGGGAGCTTAGGAGGGAGCATTTAATGTTATTGAAGATTTTATGAAAGAGGTGGTATTTGGGTTGGGTCTTGTAGGATGGCATATTAGAATTCCTTTAAGGAATTCTTCACTTAAGTTTCTCAAGAAACAGACTCTGAGATGAAGATTTGCATGTAAAGAGTATATGGGGGACTATTTTTGGGAACCGCACCTGTGAGACAGTGAGGAAGCAGGATTAGACAGAAGTGGGTGTTAGCCTGCAGTTTAGTTGCAACAGAGGCCTCAGCCTATTCTGTGGTGAATTCCAGAGTTAAGATGATCCTTCAGAATTGTATGGAATTGAGACAAGGGGTTGGCTTTTATCTTCTTGAATTGATTAATCAGATGTGAGCTGCTTCTTGGGAGGGGATATAACCCTGGGTGAGACAGTTTCATTTGGTTAACCACATTGCTAGACCATCAGCAGGTAGCATTCCTGGCCACTAAAGGTGTTAGTGCTTCAATCCTAAAGAAGGGTCAGCGTGGCACACTACAGCACACATTCTACTAGCTTAAGCTGACTTTGCAATCATCGAAGTTGGCATCATCATCATCATCATCACCATCACTATCATTATTTGTGGTGATGGCTCACAGATCTGAAAACACAGTGGATTGGGCTAGTTTTAAAGGATGGCTGAATTCTGAAGCTCAAACAATGTCATCAGTAATATACCTATGTCTCGGGACTCTATGTGCCTTCCTATTGGCTTTATTCATATTCTCAGTTTGGCACAACTGTAGGCTTACCTTCTGCCAAACTAGCATCTCAGTGGAAAGAGATCCCTTTCCCAGAATTGCTAGCAAATTCCTGGGCTGATGGTAATAGGCCTGCTGGGGTCACCTGCATATCTTTGAACAAATCACTATGGGTAGGTGAATATGGGCTCTGACTGGCCAAGTGTGGATTATGTACCTATTCTGGAACCATTTCCACCCAAACCACATGGACTGAGTTGCATGAGAAGGGTAGATTGTCAAAGAAAACTTAGAGTTACTAATTTTGTTACCCAAAGAGGGGGCAGGCAGATAAAAGTCCTCCACAGGTAGATGGGATGTCAATGGGAAGTAAAGAGAGAGAAGGTCCTTCTAAGCCAAGGGACTAGCTTGAAGAATGACATGGAAATGTTAAAGCATATGGCTTGTTGAGTGACTGGCAAATAGCATAAAGACATTCAGTACATAAAAATATCTGTCTCCCCCAATACATATATAGATCCATATTCCTTTAGTCGAGGGAAGAAGAATGCATTGTGAGTGATAAATTATGCAGATAATATTTCATATGCACACAGAGTCCAACCACAAGAGACATCGTGCTCCCCTGGGAAACCTGCCTGAAAGACAATGGGCCAGGAGAAGGAAGAGGGCAGGAAGAGAGGAGTAGAATGAGGTCTGGCAGGTTTTGCTTGCAGCTAGGACAAGGCTGAATGAAGCAACGATTTTCCCTGAGGCTGTTCCTCATGACCAAAGTGGTGTGGATTGGCTGTGGCAGCCTGGGCAGCCAGCTCTGAGACAAATCATGACAGAGTGTGGACCTGATAGGAATTTATGTCGCTCTCTGAACAGTGGCAGCTTTGTTATTATCAAGGCAGCTGGGAGTGAGTTGTTTAGCATATTCAAAAGGTCACAGTGCCTAGGAGAGCGCACAGGACAAGGAATCAGGAGACCATTCCTGGGCCACTCACATCTTGTAGGGATGTGTACCAGTCAGTTACTTCATCTGTAAAAAGACAGTGATGAATGCTTAGGAAGGCCCCTTCTAACTTGGTGTCTCTGGATATAAGGAGACACAGAATGGTATAATTTGATGGAGAAAAGATGACTAGATATGGCAGTGGCATACCTTTCAGGGACAGTAAATGGAGGCCCCAAGGGGAGGGCATGGACGTACAACAGGAATGTTTGAGTTCAATCAAGTCACTGGCCTGTCAGGTAGTTTCTGATCTTGCTAAAAGAGGTCAAAGAGCCTTAACCACAGCATTGACTATACAGGAATAGAGCTAGCAGACAGATAGTTTGGTTGTGTTGCATCATTTGAAAAATAAAAAAAAAGCCCCATTTGGGTTATATTTTTTATGGTTATATAAAAATATATTAGCAAAGCTGGGGTTTGTACTCAATCTTACGACACTGCTTTGCTTGATTTGAACATAATTTTCTCCACTAGGGGATTGCACAGTACCTACTAATCAAGTTAATTCATCCTTCCTGAACTACAAGAAGTTATAGAAGAAAAATTAAAAGAAAAAGAGTTATGTAGGCAGATGTGAGGGGTGTACAGAGCGTTCTGGGACAGGTGGAAGGTAGAATATGCCTGCATCAGGGAGATGTATTTAATTCACCCAAGTAACAAGACACAGTGTGTTCCAAAGAAAGAACACCAGACACCAGCTTCCCAAAGCATTTTTCATGAAATATAAATCCTAAAAAATTCCCTGGGCATTGGTAAAATGTGTTTCTCACTCTGGGAAACTTACAAAGAATATGAAAGACTCTGAGCTTATTAAATGCTCTGATAAGTCCTGTAGCAAATAAACCGGCTTAACTCTGTTTAATCAAGTATCTCTTCAACATATTTGACTACTGAAATTCTTCTAACTTTTAATTTTTGTACCTAATACCTGTTAGCATCCTGTAGAAAATGCTTTGAAAATGCTACAATAGATAAATTATATGAATTTGGGAATTTCTCTCTTAATGTCAGCTTCTTTCTATAAAATTACACAATTAGATTAAATGTTTGCCTTAATTCCATTAAGATCCTTTGATTCTAATTGTTGCACATTGGTGGCAGAATTAAAATTAGAACTAAGGAGACAGCTATGGTTTGAACATGTCCCCTAAAATGCATGTGTAGAAAACTTAATCTTCAACTAACAGTGTTGGGAAGTGGGGCCTAATGGGAGGTGTTTCAGTCACAAGGGCTCTGCCCTTAAGAATTGATTAATTCCCATTATAAAAGGGCTCGAGGCTGGAATTTCAGCCCCTCCTTGCTCTCTGTCACCCTCTCTTTGCCCTTCTGTCAGAGTGTGACGCAGCAAGAAGGCCCTTGCCAGATGTGATTCCTTGATCTTGGACTTTTTCAGCTTCCAGAACTCTGAGCCAATCAATTTCTGCTCGTTATAAATTACCGAGAGTGTGGTATTCTGTTAGAGCAGCACAAAAGTGGACTAAGGCCAGGCAGGGTGAGCTTCTCCAAGCTACCGTTGTCTCTTGCCTGGACAACTGAAATAGCGTTCTTGCTGGTCTCCCACTTTCAGTCTCATCCTTCCCCAAACCACCAACCAGACTTCAATCAGAGAGAACTTCTAAAATGCAGATAAGGCCATCTCACATTGCTGCCACCCAACCTTCAATGTTCCCTTCAGGTTCCTATGCAGAGACCCTGAGACTTTACGTTATACCAGGAAGCCCTACCTAAATATATCACTAGCCATCAGTGCACAATGAAATAACACATTTTTAGGCCAAAATATAATTATTGTATAGTAGAAAGGGAGGACATCAGAAATAAAAGTTTTCTTAAACGAGATGGATACCCAAGGTGCAGTTTGCAGAACTTCTGAATCAGAATCTGCATTTTAACAAGACCATCTGTGTGAACAATGATTTGAGAGGCACTATCTTAGTGACAATTATTACCGTATGAATCACCAATGAGGCTAAAGGGTTAGGGATTTAATGCATAGACTTTAGAGTTAGGCCTGGCTTTTTGTTTAAGGTGTGTTGTGATCTTGGGCAAATTCCTTAACATCTCTGAATCTGTTTCCTCATCTGTAAAACAGGCGATAAAAGTACTAGTACCTAGCTCACGAATATATTGTGAAGATTAAATGATGGACTATTAGAAGCAGCTCCTATCACTGTGTTGGCATAGAACCCTTAATAAAAGTGTGATGAGTATATGGGGAAGCTGAAGACCACAGAGCAGTGTTACCTGTGGTGGGGTCCAGCATAAGCATCACAGTCTAGGGGCAGAAACCTAGTAGGGTTGAGACAAGGGTAGGAAATAGCAGTAAGATTGATGACCTCATTCACCGAGCAGTTACTGAGCACTCATGATGGGCCAGGCCATCTGGAGTGGCTGGGGCTACAGTGCTGACCAAGGCACAGTGCTTGCCCTCACGAAGCACACAGCCGGGCATGTCAGCCGGGCATCATCATCGAGGAGCATAAGTGCAACTGAAAATAGACTTGGCCGTGCTTTCTCCTTGCTTGGCACGGATCTCACTGCGGTAGAGCTTCGATTCCAGCTGATCCTTCTCCTTGGCTCTTAGTTCTCCCAAGAATTTCTCCTTAGAGAATGAAAAAATAGCCCCATTTTCTGCTCCTCCTTTAGGTATTATTTTGTCCATTTGAAAGGAGAAAAAAAAAACACAACACCCATCAGCTGTTTTGAATGGAAAATGTCTTTTTCTTTCCCCTCTCCTATGTAAACTATATATATTTTTCAGGACTTTGTGGGTCACTGAAACCTCAGGATTTGTTTTTTTATCTCAGACGCTTGGGTGACCTCTTCAATTGCCGAGCAATCTGTCCTGTTTACACAGAGCTTGGCAGCCTCCAGGATGACTTCTCTAATAGAGATATCTCTCTCTTAGCCTGGCCGAGCTGGAGGCCCTCCATGGGTAAGGCTGGAAGGGAAGGCACATGTAGGAATGATGTCATTGCTGAGTTTCCCTTGCCCTCTGCCGCCCTCCAGATTACCAAGTTCCATGGATGTGCAGAAGGCAGTGTCAGTGCAACACAGCATAGCCTAGCCAGCGTAAGGAGGGCTCAAGGAAACTGCCGGCTGGCTTTTATAATTTTGATTAAGTAGTAGCATTTGTATAGGAAAGCTTTGTTGGAATTTTCCAGCAAACATTTTTGGGAGAATAGGGACTTGTCAGTTGAAAATGCTCTCTCAGATGCCATCTGACTGTGTTGGTGGCAGGGAACATCTTTCTGAGAGAGCCGGAGGGAATAAAACTGTTTGAGAGAAAGGCCACCCCCAGGCCAAGGAAATAGAATTCAGTTTTAAGTGAAGCCGTCTCCTAAATTATCTATCTGAGGACTTGTGATCAATTAACATTAGCAACATGTTCTTATTCTGACAAAAGGTAACAAACACAGGGAGGACTGGACTCAGCGGCTGACCTGAGATACAGAGGCCTTTTGGAGTGGGAAGTCAGGGTTGTTGACTTTACCGAGATAGGTAACACAAAGTGTGTGCATATCCTGTGTAGTGTCTGTTCAGACATTTCATTTCTTCCCTTTTTCCTTTTTTTCTAAACTTTAATTACCTTAAGTCTCTGGTTTGTCTTTTGTTTAGAAATGCTAAGGATATGAAGTCCTTATTTGTATGATTTTAGCTGTGTGATTTGAGAACAAATGCTTAATCTTTTAAGTCTTGATTTCTCCATTTGTAAAATGATTAGTTTGGAGCAGGTTATTTCTAAAGATTCTTTCAACCTAGAATTCTGATTCCCAAGGATGCCAGATTATTTGACAACTACTTGCAGCATGTTGGCATTTAGCAATTAGTTGGCAGCTAAAATGAGTCAAGTAGAAATATTTTAGCTGAGATCTCAATAATGTCCACTATCTGTTAAAACAGAACCATGTTAGACTTTTGTTTTTTTTGTTTTGTTTTGTTTTTTTTTTTTTTGAGATGGAGTCTCGCTGTGTCTCCCAGGCTGGAGTGCAGTGGCGTGATCTCGGCTCACTGCAAGCTCCGCCTCCCGGGTTCACGCCATTCTCCCGCCTCAGCCTCCCAAGTAGCTGGGACTACAGGCGCCCGCCACCACGCCCAGCTAGTTTTTTGTATTTTTAGTAGAGACGGGGTTTCACCATGTTAGCCAGGATAGTCTCGATCTCCTGACCTCGTGATCCACCTGCCTCGGCCTCCCAAAGTGCTGGGATTACAGGCTTGAGCCACCGCGCCCGGCCTAGACTTTTGTTTAGTGGTGTGTGTGTGTGTGTGTGTGCGTGCATAAAGGTAGACACCAGTGAAAAGTTAGGGGGTAATTATGTAACAATTTATAGGGTAGGAGTGAAGAATACCTGGCATAATACCATTATCCCATTTCTGATGCCCAAGGGCAGACATTGCTAATCGATCATGTCACTCATTTTTATGATCATATCACTCCTTTCACACCAGGAGGCCACTAAAAAAGCCATGATGAAATCTATTTGTCTCCCCTAGTCTGAGGCATAAAACCGATAACCCGAGTCTTATCAGCAACATTCTCTAACCCTTGGGATATTTGGAGGGTGTTCTCATTTGAATATTCATTCATTCAACACATATTTTTAAGTCCCTACACACACATAGTCCTAGCCAACTGTGGTTGTAGGTAATGGTGATAAGCAGAGGATGAAACAACAAAACTCTCATGGAGTTTTCATCCCAGTGGGGCAGAGGAAGAAAGAGAATAAAATGACATACAAAGTACAGACATACTTTACCTTATTGTGCTTTATGTTATTGCTCTTTGCAGATATTGCATTTCTATTTTTTTTTAAATTTTACTTTAAGTTCTGGGATACATGCATGTGCAGAACGTGAAGGTTTGTTACGTAGGTATACATTTGCCATGGTGGTTTGCTGGACCTACCAACCCATCATCTATGTTTTAAGCCCTGTATGCATTAGGTATTTGTCCTAATTCTCTCCTTCCCCTTGCCCCCCACCCCCACTGCCCTGACAGGCCCCAGTGTGTGTTGTTCCCCTCCCTGTGTCCATGTGTTCTCATTGTTCAACTCCCACTTATGAGTGAGAACATGCAGTGTTTGGTTTCCTGTTCCTGTGTTAGTTTGCTGAGGATGACGGTTTCCAGCTTCATCCATGTCCCTGCAAAGGATATGAGCTCATTCTCTTTTATGGCTGCGTTTTGTGTGTATGTGTGTGTGTGTTTAAAAAATTGAAGGTTTGGGCACCCCTGCATGGAGCAAGTCTAGTGGCACCATTTTTCTAACAGCATGTGCTGACTTGAATCTCTGTTATATTTTGGTAGTTTTTGCAATATTTCTAAGTTTTTCATTATTACATCTGTTATGGTAATCTGTGACACTGGATCTTTGATGTTACTATTGTAATTGTTTGGGAGCACCACAAACTGTGGCCATGAACGATGACGAACTTAATCACTAAATGTCATGCGTGCTCAAACTGCTCCACTAGCATGCCGTTCCCTCATCTCTCTCCCTTTCCTCAGGCCTCCCTATTCTCTGAGACACAACAATATTGAAATTAGGCTGATTTATAACCCTACAGTGGCCTCTAAGTGTTCAAGTAAAAGAAAAATTTGCATGTCTCTCACTTTTTATCAAAAGCTAGATATGATTAAGTTTAGTGAGGAAGACATGTCCAAAGCCAAGACAGGCTGAAAGCTAGGTCACTTCTGCCAAACAGCCAAGTTGTGAATGCAAAGGAAAAGCTCTCGAAGGAAGTTAAAAATGTTATTCTAGTGAGCACGCAAGTGAAAAGAGGGTGAAACAACCTTATTGCAGACGTGAAGAAAGTGTGAGTGGTCTGGATAGAAGATCAAGCCAGCCACAACATTCCCTTAAGCCAAAGTCAAATTCTGAGCAAGGCCCTAACTCTTTTCAATTCTGTGAAAGGTGAAAGAGGTGACGAAGCTATAGAAGAAAAGTTGGAAGCTGGCAGAGGTTAGTTTATGAGGTGTAAAGAAGTCATCTCCATAACATAAAAGTGCAAAGGGAAGCATCAAGTGCTGATGTAGAAGCTGCAGCAACTTGTCCAGAAGATCGAGATAACATCCTAACTGAAGGTGGCTACATAAAATAATAGATTTTCAATAGAGACAAAACAGCCTTCTATTGGAAGAAGATGCCATCCAGGACTTTCATAGAGAGGAGAAGTCAATACCTTTCTTCAGTTTCAAAGGACAGACTGATTCTCTTGTTAGGGGCTAATGCAGCTGGTGACTTGAAGTTGAAGCCAATGCTCATTCACCATTCTGAAAACCCTAGGGCCTTTAAGAATGATGCTAAATCTACTGTGCCTGTGCTCTAGAAATGGAACAGCTGAAGTATGGATGACAGCATATGTTTATAGCATGGTTTACTGGGTAGTTTAAGTCCACTGTTGAGGTCTACTGCTCAGGAAAAAAAAACAAAAAACAAAAAACATTCCTTTAAAAATATTACTGCTCATTGACAATACACCTGGTCATTCAAGAGCTCCACTGGAGATGTACAAGGAGATTAATGTTATTTTCATGGCTGCTAACACAACATACATTCTGCAGCCCATAGGTCAAAGTGTAGTTTTGACTTTCATGTCTTCTTATATAAGAATGGGATTTCATAAGGATATAGCTGCCATGGGTAGTGATTCCTCTGAGGGATCTGGGCAAAGTAAATTGAAACCCTTCTGGAAAGTATTCACTATTCTAGACTCCATTAAGAACATTCATGATTCATGAAAAGAGGTCAAAATATCCACATTAATAGCAGTTTGGAAGAAGTTGATTCCAGCCCTCATGGATGACCTTGAGGGGTTCAAGGCTTCTGTGGAGGAAGTCAATGAAGATGAGGTGGAAATAGCAAGAGAACTAAAATTGTAAGTGGAGCCTGAAGAGGTGACTGAATTGCTGCTATCTCATGATAAAGCTTCAGTGGATGAGGAGTTGCTTTTTATGGATGAGCAAAGAAAGTGGTTTGTTGAGATGAAATCTACGCCTGGTAAACATGCTGTGAACATTGTTTAAATGATGACAAATGATTTAGGATATTACATTAACTTAGTTGCTAAAACAGTGGCAGGGCTTGAGAGGAGTGACTCCAAATTTAAAAGAAGTTCTACTGTGGATAAAATGCTATCAAACAGCATCACATGCTGTAGAGAAATCTTTCATGAAAGGAAGAGTCCATCAATGAGGGAAAGTTTATTGTTGTCTTATTTTTAAAAATTGCTGTGTCACCCTACCTTTCAGTAACCACCACCCTGATCAGTCAGCAGCTGTCAACGTTGAAGCAAGGCCCTCACCTTGCAAAAAGATTAGAACGCACTGAAGGCTTAGATAATTGTTAGTATTTTTAGCCATAATGTATCTTTAAATTAAGATATGTACATTGATTTTTAGGCATAATTCTATTGCACACTTAATAGACTATGGTTTAATGTAAACATAACTTCTGTATGCCCTGGAAACAAAAATCACGTGACTGACTTTATTTTGCTATTTGCTTCATTATGGTGGTCTGGAACCAAGCCCACAATCTACGTGGGGTGTGCCTGAATGTTTGGTGTTGGTAAGTGCTGGAAAGAAATCAGCAGAAAAAGGATAAATGGAGTAAGTGTATATGGGGTTAGAATTGAATTGCAATTTTATATAAGCATGTCACAAAAGGCTTTGTTGAGGTGAAATTTGTGGAAAGACCTTAAAGGAGAGAGATCGGGTGAGGATGGGAGGTTATCCAAGGCCGTGTAATTTTGAGGTTTCAGAGAGGAGCAAAAATTGTCTTTACAAGAAAATATTCATTAATGAATTGGCCACTTTAAAATTATCCCCATTCAAGAATTCTTTCCCTCTTAATTGTTTTCCCATCTATCATATCAATATTTTTGTTGGTCTATGATAATTAATAGATATTATAAACATCACATGATACAAAAATAAATCAAATTAGTTTTGAAGTAAAATTACCAATTATAGTAAAGATGATGATTTCATGAAGTTGTTGAAAGTTATGTTAAAAACGTACTTGAGTTATAAGCAAATAAGGATCCGTCTGAATATTCAGTTAACAATTGAAGAAGAGAGAAGCACTGAGGATTAAACCCAATAAGCTCTTTCAAAGTAAATGTTTACCCAAAGGATTATGAGAGGACTTTAGAGAAATTTTTATTACTCTTAAATATTTTTTAAAAGATGACCCTGTTATTGACCATCTGTGAAAGTCAAATATGAAAAAAAGAAAAATCTTGCTTTGTTTTTTGGAAAAACGTATGCCAAAAATACTGACCATACTTCAATTACTCCTTGTTGCTTTGTAGAATTAGCATAGACTTAAAAATACCCTAAAATAATATAGACATAACTTATTTTAAAAGAGTTTGGTTTTATTTTTAAGTTGGAGTCCCAATTGAACATCTTCTGTTTAGTGTGCAATTTTAGGATTTGTCTTAAGTGGATTCACTGTAAACTGGTCCATTTTCATGACTAGTTAAATTCCCTTGAAGAGGCACAATAAGTTTGGACAGGTGGAGGGACTCACCCAAGGTCACATGGCCAGAAGGTGGCAGGACCTGGGCAATGCTATTTCTGTGTCTCCCAGTGACCAAAGTTGAGTTGAAAGGATCCTCTGGTGGGTTCATAATATGAACTCACATGGGAAATCAGGGATTCTAGGCAGTTAATTGGCAAACCAGCTATTGATTTGTTTTTTGAAAGATTTTTTTTTCTTTGAATAAAACTTTGTTATGTGGACATGATTCTGATTTAGAAGACATTCCTCATGGCTTATGGCAGTCTTCAAGGAGGCAGTGTTCTCTTACAAGGCCTGAGGAACAGAATGAAATGTGATTATTAATATTTATCTGCAGAAGATTGTAGTAATACCCTGAACACCTTCTACTCTTAGTGTATAGGTACAAGACCTCTAGTTCTGACTAGGAAACAGGGTAGATGTTGCATTCAATAATGGACAAGAAATTTTAGGAGCTATACTTTCTCTTTTACTCCTGGGGGCTCTCAGAGGAAAAATAGATGCTTTCTTAAGCTTCTGGCCTCTTTATAATATTTGGGGATGCCTTGCATTTCCTTATTTGACCTACAGCTTGAATCCCTATTGGTTTGAAGGAGCACTTGGGGGTTTTTGAATTTACATTTTGCTTAAATCCACATAGGGTGATACTTTACCTGCCATTTACTCCTAAATATAGATGGACAAGTAGATAGATAGATGAATAGACGAGACTGAGATTCCACAAATACCTAAACACTCACAGAACTGACTTTAGAGATCATCTGGTTTCCCATTTTCATTTTATATTGAAGTTGTAGAGAGAAGGGATAAAAATACAATTGGGTCACACGGCAAGGCAGTGACTGATCTCACACTAAAATTCATATCTTCTGAATTATGGTTGGGTGTTCTAATTCACCCCCATATAAATGTCATTCCTATATGCATATATGCATGAGTAGTCATATCCTGTGTTCATGATGTGTGCTAGCATTGTATTTTTTTTTAACTGCATTCTAGGACCCAAAGAAGAACATATATTCTGCAGTTGTCTCCATAAAACTGATTACATGTGGTTATGGTTAAGAGTATGTCATACAGAGCTGTACTGAAATATATGTCCTGCTGCTTCCTAACTAGCTATGTGAAATTGGGTAAGTTTTTGAAGTTCTCTATACTTCCATTTCCTCATTTGCTAAATAAAGGCAATAATACTCACTTTTTAGGCTTGTTTTGAGGATTGAGATAATGGATGTAAAGTATTTAAAAATGCTTATAATTGAGCATGGATAGAGCTCAATAAATGTCCGCCATCAGCTACAGCAGAGGAACAACTGCAGAATCTTCGTCATCAGCATCATTAGCATCTTTATCATCATTTTGTTATTGTTATTGGTGAGCTGGAATCAAACCACTGAATGGTCCTTTGAGCACATCCAGTCTAACCTCGGTCTCATGACTTAATCCTATGTTTACCATCCCTGCCATGTGTTCAGCCTGACTTAGATTGAATACCTCTGGTGCCCGGGAACTCATTTCTTTCCAGAGTAGTGCATTGTAATTTCAGAGACAATTCTAAATACAATTAAACTGGGGTTTAAAAGTCTCTAATATTCAAAATAAATGGCCTGTCCCAGCATCATTACTCACATCTGAAATGATTTATATACCAATTACATAAGGAATTTGTTTCTCCTGTTTCACATAAAGATTATGGATCAATTAGGTTCGTATGTTTTCCTTGTCTAAGAAGGAAGATTCTATGCCCAAACTTGGGATCTGGCTGACCAGGGAAGGAGGCAAGAGGCCTCAGCAGTTTTCATTTCCAACATGGTCTTTGTCACCAGCTGTGATCTGGGCTGAGGAGCTCCCACTGCTCTGCCAAGATACTTCTCTCTGAGCCTATCACTCCTCTTACTTTCTGGATATATTGCATTTGAGTTAGGTATTAGACACCTAAGGGGACAGAGCATTCTGTAGCTCAGTGTACAAGTCAGGGTAAAAATACAAATTTGAGAAAATCAGCCTAGAATTGGTATTTGAAGCCATAGGACAAGAGAAAGAGAGTTTGTAGTATACTGTATCAAAAATCCTCCAACAAAATTAGCGGCAGCAGCCACTGGATTAGCAAACATGCCATTCAGATTTTCTTTCTTTGTCTTCCTCCGCTTGAGAAAATATACATGGAGGGCTGTGAGGATGCAAGATGTTGGTTGAAATCAATGACAGAGATGCTATCTTCTTTAGCTCAATGAGCTTGCAATCATCAGATGAGGGAGAGATGCACAGGTCACTAATTATAAAAGAGGGCAGGTGAAAATGGCTATGAAGTGTAGGTATTGGCATGTCCGGGAGCAGAGAACAGGGAGAGGTAGTTCGTTTATTGGTTATATCAAGGAAGACTTCACAGGGAAGATGCTATCTGTAGGGGAACTTGAATGACAAAAGACATTTTAGAGGCTAAAAAGAGGGTAGAAGGCATTCCAGGCAAAGAGAGACTAGATGGAGAATAGATTCAGAGAGGCAAGAAGAGCACACAGTAGGATTTCAAAACAGATTTGTGAACAGTATCCCAATGACACTGTTTCTAGGGCTGGCCATTTCTCCTTTGCCTGAAGGCAGCCTCGAAATAGATGTGTCCCTGTATTCTGAGGCGTAGATCTTGCAGAGCCCAGGGAGAGTAGCTGGAGCCTTTCACCTTGTGCTGAGATTCGAAGGGCAGGGAAGAAACAAACTTCTCCCATGAGACCAATAATGATGACACTCAAGATTGTGGATTGCTAGCTTGTTCCAAAGGTACCATTGGGTATCTACACAGCCTCACAGTAAATCACCGTGCAGCAGGCCTCACAGCACATTACTGGCTGGCCTGCTGTATTCTCTCTGGGCGAGCAAGGACAACAGATCTAGAAAGTGAAGTGCAGGTCTGTGGAAAATGTCAAAGCCAGATTGGCATCCTGTGGCGCCCATGCTCCTTACTCCCCAGATTGGGAAACTGAAGCTCTGAGAGAATAGTCGCACACCCAGCTCATGTAAAGTAGTGGCAGTGAAGGCGCTAGAACATGATTTCTCGGATTTATTTTCATGCATGTTTTTTCTACTCTGCCTCACACTTGTTCTCTTTTCTTTGAAGTTCAAAATATTTTGCAGCCTCAACTTGTGTTTATCTCTACTGCCAAGAGACAGCTGCTGTTATCTGCCACTGTGATACCCCTGTCCCTAGCACTTTCCCTCCTCTCACCTTGCTCTCAGGATAAGCCCTGGACAAGTTGAATGCTAGATAGAAGCTCAATCTGTTCATCTCCCTGAGGAATCATGGCATCTTTATGGCTGTTCAAGAAAAAATTAGGCAGTGATGCTTATTAAGCAAGTATGGTAAGGAAGACTTCATTTGGGACCACCATGATAGGGGTACTGCAGCTGGGGAGTGGGATTGGGCTCAACTCTGAATACAGCATGGGCAAGTGGGATTGTATAGCCAAAGAGTAATGTAGAGGTTAGTGGATGGAAAATTACTAAGATAACACATCAGAGGTAAATGGGATTCTGGCTAAACCAACCTAACAAGATTCTTGATGAAGGCAGGCAAGGGTGATGAGGCATTCTCTGGGGGATGGAGGAGGATGAGGAACTCGGTCAGATATCAAGGGTGAGCAGATATCAAGAATGTGGGGGCTCTCAGAAGAGACTGTAACTATGCTTGGAACTTGATTTCTTTTTTTCTGTCTCCCCGGAAGCCAATGGATCCTTTTCTTCTCTCCAAGCTACTGTCTGAATTTCTCCTCAAATGATTTGGGGGCAGACAGTAACTCTGGCTTTTCTGTTCTCTCTCTTGGTCTCCTTGAAGCCTTCTAGGTTTACGATTGTGGTAGAAATAGAAAAGGAAAGTGCTTTCAAACCTCAGGGAACCTGGGGTGTTGGGCAGTGTAGGATAAATGAAAGGGGTATGAGGTGAGGACATTTGAGATATGTTTCAGGGGCAAGGGAGTTGCGTATAAATTAGGAAGTCAAGTAAGTGGGCATCTATGAAAAGTACAGAGTCCAGCCTGGTGAGATGCAAGCATTCTTGACCCAGGCCCTGGGCCCCGGGCTAAAGGAAAGGGTGGTGTCAAAGCAGAAATTCACAGCACTAGGGGACATTCCCATAGTGGGTGGTAGGAGTGGGCACTTTTACCCTGGTGGACGGAGAGGACTGGACATGTAGGAGGGCTCTGCTAAAGGGTGAGAGCCGGGCCTGAGGTTTGGGTCTTGAGATGGCAACAGCCCAAGAAGCAGAACAAAGGCATGAGATCAAAGGAATAATAAGTAGCCTTAGAGTCCTCATTACCTGCATTGGCTAATCCTGGGTTCTCAGGTGGCCCTGACTAGGGGCTGGCAGGTTTCAGGAGCCTGAGGAAGGCTTGGCCTAGTGATGAGGGCTGATTGAATGGCCCCAGCTGTGAAGAGATGAGGCTGGGCTACTGGTGGTATACCAGAACATCAAAGCCCTGAGTTTGAATCTAGTGAAACTAGGCTATTACCTCCTTACCTAAAACCCTTCAGTACCCCCACAACCCCACCACTAACCATGGGTTCAAATCAATGTCCTCAAGGCATTCAGGATACTTCAAGACTAAACTCTATAATCTTCTTGACTTTCCATTCTTGTTTATTTTATTTTATTTTATTCTTAAGCTATTTCTCTAGGTCATGCCTTTTCTTACCCCATCTTCCCAATTCTTCCATCTCAATTACTCCTCTTTAGCCTTCAAATCTCAGGTGTCACCTCCTCTGGAGAGCCTTTTCTCATTGTGAGTGCCCCTCAGACTAAGCATTTTTTTTTTCTGTTCCTCTTCCCCTTCCTTTAATTCTCTGACATATTTATTTTATTGTACTAACCATACTAATTATAATTGCCTATTTATGTGCCTCTACTAGTCTTCCCCACTAATGTATGTTCCTTGAGGCCAGGGGCAGTGTTTAGTATATTTCTCATGCCTAAAGCAGGCTCAGCACATACTATTACTCAATAAATAACTGCTGTATGAATGAATGGATAAATGCATAAATGGCTTTGATGTAATATAACCTACATAGCTCCCCTCTGACTCAATTTACATAGCTAAGAATAAGACTCCCCATCCTGCTGCCTTACAGGACTGCTGAGAGGATCAAATTAGGTAATATAAACGTAAACTTCTGAGAACTTTAATGTAAAGGATTCTTACCATCTCATGCCTGCCTTGGACTGCCTGAGTGACTGTACTATCTTCTGCTTCCTTGTCAGTCTTCAGAGGAAGTTTTCCTCCCAAAGAAACTAATTCAAGTTTGTTCCCGATGAATGATAGTAAAGATCGTACTGATACTCTTCCTCCTACTCCTCACTGTCCTATTTTCATGGAAATGGGCTGCCCCAGAAGAGAGGAGACAGTCAAAACGTGACAAGCATATTCTCCCTACTGATACCTCTGCATGCTGTGGTGGGCTGTAAAACCCCTGGTGTAGCAGGAAGGGGCCGGGCAGTGGGGTGGAGAAGAAGGAGTAATGATTTGAGATCCCAGGATCACAGGTAGGTAGTGGGATGAAGGCTATTTCCCACTGACATGTTAGATTTGTGTTCTTACCTAAAGAATACATGGTTGATTGGAAGTACCCTCCACTTCATACAAGGGGAAGTGGACTTGTCCAGATGAGACTTTAGCTGTACAATGCCAGGCAAGTCCTCTTTGCTCCCGGGGCCACACACATCTTCATTTGTGAAAGAAGATAATTATTATAACCAAAGTTTAGTGAGGACTGTGCTCCCAACTGGCCTCAGCTATGTGCTTTGTACAGATTCTCTCCTTTAATTCCATCCCATTCTCTCTCATCATTTTAGCTTCACAGAGAAGCGCGAAGCTCAGAATGCCTGAGGCCTGGCTGTGGTCACAGAGCTGGAGAGGGGTGTGCCTGACTCCAAAGCCCTCACTCTCACTGCAGTCCCTGGTCTGAGCACATGTCCTCATGGGAATTATATAACGGATGTTTAGGGGAATTTTGGAGGCATTATTATGAAAATGTAATTTATCCCCAATGACATATTTTTATATTCAGGAGAAGATAATGATGCTTTTAAAAAAAAATCTGCAAGGGGGAGAAGGAACTTGATAAGATACTTTTGTTTAATCTGGGTTTCCTCTTGCTCAGAATAGTTATTTTAACTCTATGGAAATAGAGCCAGGAACAGTAAACATGAGGCCCCATTTTTGCCCAAATACATAGTAGGCACAAAAATGAGCAAAAGAAGTATTCTTTTAAGGATCTGAGACTCTCAAATGTGCCACAGTGTTTGACCTTGGACATGAAACTTAGTATAGTGATTAGACGCAGAGACTTGGAAACCAAATAGGCAGGAGCTAGACCAGTAGGGGTTTAGAAGGCTACTACTATGTAGTTGTCTTCATAAGGAGAAAAGGTACTGGGGCATGATGGCGCTGTTTCATTTCTTTTTTTTTTTTTTTTTTTTGTTCTTTGAGACAGAGTCTCACTCTGTCGCCCAGGCTGGAGCACAGTGGTGCGATCTTGGCTTACTGCAACCTCCGCCCCAGCTTTAAGAGCTTCTCCTCCCTCAGCATCCAGAGTAGCTGGGATTACAGGTGTCTGTCACCACATCTGGCTAATTTTTGTATTTTTAGTAGAAATGGGGTTTCACCATGTTGGCCAGGCTGGTCTCGAGCTCCTGACGTCAAGTGATCCACCCACCTCGGCCTCCCAAAGTGCTGGGATTACAGGCGTGAGCCACCACGCCCAGCCGTGCTGTTTCATGTCTAACCATGAGAAATGATTTTAGTATGTGTTTTATGTGCTTAAAGTTTGTTTCGTGGTGTTAACCAGCCAGGCATCAGGTGCTTTAACTATAGTCAGATGACCATGGCCTGAGAGGGTGTGGAAAATGCTGGAGAGAGTTTCAGTCTGCACACCTAGGCTCCAATGTCAGTTCTGTTTGGTCTCCAGGGGCTTGAGTGACTCACTAAACTTCCTGAAGCCACAGTTTTTTTTTTTTTTTCTCATCTATAAAAAATATATTACTATAACAAAATCAGCACTGCCCTCGTCACAGGGGAGTACGTGAAGGTCACTGATTTCCCAGCCATGATTTCAGGACTTGACTACAAGTGACTGCAGTGCTCTCCACCACCTGACCTTGGTCTAGTGTATGTTCAGTCCCCGCCAGAGCTCTTCCTGTCACCTCTTGGGGAGGCCTTTCCAGCCCTACACCAGATCAAGCCTCCATGTTGAACACCTATAGAACCATGAAATAAGCCTTCGTAGCGCATTTCTCTGTCACCGTAAGACACTTTAAAGTTATTTCATTGTGCCTCTTTCTACAAGACCATAAGCTTCACAAAGGCAGAGACTATGTCAATTTTGCTCATTGGCATATTCCTAGTGCCACTGTACTGTGTGAAAAGTTGTAGATGCTGAATAGATGTTTGGTGATTGAATAAAAAAGTGAATAAAAGGAATAAAGGAAGGAAGAGAAGAAGAGAGGGAATAAGTTAGCCAGCCAGGTAGCCAATCAGGAAGGTCCACTCAATCTCTCCACACCTTTCAGGTATACCTTCTTAGTTCCCAGAGCTGTAGACAATACAGGAAAGTAAGAAGATGGTACCAAATATAAAATCTAGATAAATAAAATTTCAGAGACTCAAAAGACTTTTTCTGACCCCATCTCAATCTAAATTTGATCTATAGTTATTTTCTTTCTCTCAATGTGTGTGTGTCTGTCTCAGAATTGTCTCAGAATTGTTCTTTTCCTTGTGCTAGGCACAATTTATTTGGTTGGTTATTTTATGTGTGTCTATTGTGCACATTAGCTCACCACTATAACCCCAGCACCACGCACAGTACCTGGCATGTAGGGGTTCTGAATGAATGTTAATCAGCAGTCTAGTGCCATGGGGGAAGCAGGGACACAGAGACAAAATGGACATGGCACCTGCTCTTAATACATCATCAATACAGTGAGGAGAAGGAGGATAATGAATGTGAAGCATCTTGTTAAATGTTGTGCAAATATAAATGATTATTGGGCACCTTTTGTGAATGTAGTAACAATATGCTGAAGCTTCTAGTAACTAGAAATTTCTGGGTTGATTAGCCTGATAGAAGGGTACTTTTAGGAACTGATTCTTTTCTAAGGGATTATTTGTTCATTCGATGCATACTTACTAAGTACCTACTATGTATCATGTTATGTGTTGGGGAGTGGGGAGCAATATACAGGATGAATTGGATCCCAACTATCATGAAGCTAGAAGCTTCCAGAAGTAGCAACTCTTTCATTCTTCTTTTTCACCTTTAGTACCTGCAAACGAAGGGGCTGCTGTCATATACTGCAGGACCCCTATTGCAGGCCCATTAGAAAAGAAAAGCATTTACACCAAGAAACTGTGGTCTGCCAGGCATCTATCTAGAAGCTGCTTAGAGATTTACAATCATAACACATCAGCCTTAACTGTCCTGCATTTGAGTTAGCAGCTCCCCACACCATTCTCCATGACGTTGTAAAGAATGTGAGCTGCTGCTCAGTTTGGTCCTAACAATTGCTAAATGTAATCTCTGCAAGTCTCATTTTTTCATCTCTAAATTGAGGATAATAATACCCACACAAAAGGATTGCTGTGAGGTTTAAATGAGATAATAGTAATGTAAAGTACCTAGCAAAATACTTATGGTAAACAATAAATCATTGTTTGTTTGTTTGTTTTCATTATTATTGCATTGACTTGACCAGGCATCTAGTTTAGACAGTGGGGAAAATGGAGCAGCATAATCATATTCTTTTTTGAAAGAGTTTTTTTAAAATTGATGTATAATTGATGCGCATAGTTTCTGGGTACATGTGATCATTTAATACATTCATATAATTTGTAGAGATCAAATAAGTGTACTTGTGATATCCGCCACCTTAAATATTTCATCGGACTCTGTCTTTGCAGAAAGTGTAAACATCTACCATTTAATTCATTCAAAGGAGCTGTTAGGGAAGAGGAAGGGTAGGTAGAAAGGCTTCAGGAATAGAAGCATAGAGGCTAGTTGTTCAGTAACCTGGGTTCTGATCCCCTTCAGCTACTAACTTCTCTGTGACTGGGGTAAACAACACACTTTCGTCATCCTGTCCTCGTTTATTTCATCTATAAAGGGGTGGTGCAGACTGGCCCAGTACTCCAAGCTCTTTCAGCTTTCCTTGCCCATGATTCCACCACTAGAGTCTACATGGAACACATTCTTTAGCTTCTGCAAAGTCTGGAGACATCTACAGCTGAGATGTGTGATCAGGCCTGTAGTCTGCACCAGAAATTGGGCCGGAATCTGCATGTCTACCTGCCACTGCCTGGGGCAAGGAGCTGATGGTTCTATTGCCCATCTGACAGGTGCCGCCTCCCCACTCCCCCCCCCCGTTCCCAGGCTGACAACTCCTCCACTGGAACTGTACTGATGATGATCTTTTTGTAGTCCAGATACTCATCCAAGCTCCAACCCAATCTGGGACATTTGCCATAAGTATTACTGGGCCCCCATTCTTCTTCCCTGCCTCAGCTGCTCTGAGGGATTTTGTTCCTGATCCATCAGCAATTGACAAGAGCCATAAGAAAAGGATAGAAAAAAAGTAAGCAGAGGTGGAAAAGTGAGTGCTGAGTAAATACTGGGTGGATGAATGCTAGGTAGGCTGGGTGAGATTTCATAGATGGATGAATGGGTGATGAAGAAAGGTGAGGGACTGGCAGTGCGGTAGACCAGCACAGTGCCTGCATGGAGAAGGCACGGAGTAAATACCTGCCATGTCAATGTCAAATGTAACTGGGAGAGAGAAAATGAAATAGAAGATAGAAAGAAAAAGGGACAGAGAAATAAATAATAAGTTAATAGGGAAGAAGGACAGAAGGAAAGAATAGTAACAGATGGATGTGGTAGATGATAAAATGAGAGAGACATAGCTAAAACTTGAGAAGTCCTTTGCAAAGGGTTTCTTCCATACCGTTTGTAAGAGTGTCTGAAGTTTCAACACTGACATTAAAAACTTAGTGTATATGTGGATATGTGAAGGCACTCTCCTCTATTAAAACCCGGAATTTCCTGAACTGGACAAAACAAGAAGCTGCTATTAGGTTAGTTCTTCTCAGAGTCGATCTGACAACTGGGTTTGAATTGACGTGCCCATGAAAAGACAGGGAGGCAAACCTAGGCCAGGACTGTGGGCTGCAGTAGTGGGAGAGTGAACACAGCAGAGAACTAGGCCCAGCAACAGGGAATTGAAGGCTTCAGATGATTCTCTTACAGTGTAACATCCCTTGACTTCTGTCTCACTGGACCTCTGCCTGTTCCTAAGAACCATCATCGGTTGGGACTGAAAGCCCCTAGAGATTGTTTAGCTCAGGGTTCCCCAACATGGAGTATATACACACTACTGGTGGTAATGAGGATTTTGTTGTTGTTGTTCAACCCAGGTGACCATTTATTTATTTTTATTGTATATAAGGTCTACAATACATCTTGATACACGTAATGAGGTGATTACTACAGTCAAGTAAATTAACGTATTCCTCATCTCACGTAATTTCATATGTACTTATATAGAGATCTTCAATTAATCTAAGTGATGCTGCTTTTCCATTATAATAGTGAAATAAATGTTTCTTGGTAAAATTTAAGTTTAAAAAGTGAGTTAACGTAAGGAAAGAGTATTAAAACATGATGACACAGCTGGTATGCAGTTATCGGAGCAGCGATGAGATTGCATAGCTGAAGTTAGAGAAGTGCATTTCTAGTTCAAACTCCCCATTTGATAGATAAGGTCATTGGGGTCCAGAGGAAGAAAATGACTTGCTTAGTGGATCAGAATCAGAGGTACAGCTGGACTAGAATTCAGGTCTCCACTTTCTAGTTATCTTAGAAATGAAGATAACTTCATTGTGCTGCAATGAAGGAATACCGGAACTGGGTAATTTATAATAGACAGAAATTTATTTGGCTGGCAGTTCCAGAGGCTTGGAAGTTTAATATCAAGGAGTTGTATTGAGGCAGGGTCTTTTTTTCTGTGTCATCTTATGGAAAAAGGTATAAGGGCAAGAGAGCGTGCATGCTCGAGAGAGACTAAGCTCTCAGCCTCAAGCCCTTTTATAATCACATTAAATCATTCATAAGGGTGGAGCCTCCCATTGGGCCCCAACTCCCAACACTGTTGAGTTGGGGATTAAGCATTAACACAATTGGAGAACACATTCAAACCATAGCACTAGTCAATGAGCTTTCTCCCTGCCTATGCTGCCTCCATAATCCTCCTCTGATAATCCTTCTTAAAGCCCCAAGCAATTGGCCTATTAATTAGGGATCTGTTTGACAAATACTAAACCTCCTATTGCTTTCATTTAAGGATAAAAACAATATATTTGTCTTATGGTGACTTGTCATGGTAGACACCTTGGATTTATATGAGCATTAGACATGGTGTGAGTGTTGTGGGTTGGCCTTGATTTATGGAATAAGTACACACTGAGAAAAATGACATAAAAATCAAATTTGTACAAATTGAATTCCATTTTTCCATTGATTTACTTTATCTCAGAGGTGTTTTTACCTTAATTTTTGAATTATTTACACTTGGTAATTGCTTCAAGCTTTTTATATCTTTATAAAGAAAAGAACACTACACTGAGAGCCTGAAAAAATGGGTACTAGTTTCAACTTGGACACAAACTCACTATGTGACCCTTGAAAAATCTTGAGCCTCTTTGCTCCTCGGTTTTTCAAAATGAAAGGAAGAATGACAGAAGTTGAGTGAGGGGATATCTGGGAGCCTTTTCCTCTCTCTCATATAGACTTCTCTGATTTTACATTCTTGATCCCAACTGGCTTTATCTCATCGTTAGCCTTTTCAAGGTCAAAAAAAAAAAAAAAAAAAAAAAAGCCACAAGTAGGGACAATGTCAAATTAATTCCATCAGAATTAGTAATATGGAAGTAGGAGGCATGAAGGGATGGTGTGAGGTGATGCACTGGACAGCTTTGTAATTGTCTGCTCAGAATCCCTTTGCAAGGCATTACTCCATGCTCCAGTCAAAACCATTGCAGAAGGATTAGTTAACTATATTCTACTGTGACCTCATCCCTAAGATGATTGATTAATTCAGGGGCAGACAGGCACCTGACCAAAGCAGAGCTAATCAGGGTATCTCCTGGGGATTGTCGTTGTAGTCTTAGAAAATAGAAGCTAGATTCTCTTGGGGTGTCTATACTGATGAGATATATAAAGCTTTAAAGCTGTTGGTGGTTGTCTTCATTCATTGTGTGCTGCTAAAACAGAATACCTGAGACTGGGTAATTTAAAAGTTTATGGGCTTACAGTTCTGGTGACTCGGAAGTCCAAGGCTGAGGGGCTGGCATCTGGTGAGGGCCTTCTTGCTGTGCCATCCTATGGCAGAAGGGCAAAGAGAGGAGGGGAGAGAGAGTGAGAGGAGGTGAGCTCCCTCTTTTATAAGGAACCCATTGCTGTAATAACAAAATGACTCCCACATTAATGGCATTAGTATATTCATGAGGGAAGCACCCTTGCAACCTAATCACCTCTCATTAGGCCCTACCTTCCAACACTGTTGCACTGAGGATTAAGTCTCCAACACCTGCTTTTTGGGGGACACATTCAAACCATAGCAGTGGTCATTTTCGTCTTTAACCATAAATGCTATGATGCTTTAAGGAAGGAGCAAGAGAGAACTAGAGTAGGCACACAGGAAACAGAAGAAAAAAGGAAGAGAATGTGACTTCTGATGGCACTTAAGTATTTGGCTCCATCATTTCTTAGGCTTAACTGCATTTTATTCTTACCCTCAATGAGCCACCCTATTGTCTTTGTCCTTATAAATTATTCTCCCAACACACTTTTCTAGTTACTAAGACTGATTTGAATTGTTCCTTGCAACCAAGGGGATTCTAATACATCACAGGGGCCCCATCCCAGAGCCACTGAATCAGAATCTCTGGTGCTGGGTTTCAGATATTGGTATCGTTAACTTAAAAATCACACCACTTATAAATTTAGAAAGGAGATTAGACTTTCTTATATAGGGTTACAGCCTGCAAGGTGGCCATTCTGACAGGTTGGGAAGTATAGCCTCCTGCAGAAGCCCAAAAGGCAGGCACTTTGAGGGAGGGGTGGGTACAACAACAGGGATTCATGCTGAATGATTTGGCCATGTATACATATTCAACAGGTTATAGGAAGAGCTATGAATATTCATGAGCAGGGGCAGGCATGTGTAATAATCAAATATACATATTACTTATGACCCATGTTGTCACCTTGCAGTAGAGACATAACATTTAAATGTATTACAGTGAGGCCCTATATGTCAAAAGTTGAAGCAGGGACCTGAGTGCACTTGGGTACACAGCCTCTATAAAATGGCCAGAACCAGTCCATGTCAGTGAGTGGCCTTCTTATCAGGAGAAAGTTACTGAAGTCAGCCTCATTTACAATCAAAGGTATGGCTATGGCTTGTGGAACAGGAGGGGCAGATAGTCAGCATCTGGCAGTGAGTGACAATTGTTTTAATATTGCTTATTGGGAGACCAGTGCTTGTTTGGTTGCTAAAGAAAAAAAAATTCCTTGTGGCAGTTAGAACATAGTTTATTCTTTTTAACTGTAGAGGTGCATAATGAAATCCTTGTCTGATACGGCCTTAGGCCTTCTTTATAACTCCAAACCTTATTGCCATAAAGAGTCCATTCTCTCAGTCTTATGATCTCTATTTTAACATTAATGTTAAACCACAAAAGGGAAGGGATAGCTAAACTACAAAAGGGAAGGGATATAATGAGATGTATCTGACCTCGTGTCCCATCATGGCTAGAAACTCCATTTTTAAGTTTTCTTTCTGGGGTCTCCTTGGCCAATAGGGGGTCTGTTCAGTCAGGTAGAGGGCTTAGGATTTTTTTTTAGTTTACAGTACTTAAAATCTCCTTGGCTGATTTTCAAGTGCAGCCATGCTTGAGACCCCTGGTTAAAGGTACAGCAAAGAGGAAGGAGGTTGCCACATAGAGTGTATGAGGATGCTTATTCCAGGCCATCTTTACCCAGCTGCCCTAGAGCCCAATTCCCAACTGATCCTCAGTCTCCTACCTGTTAAACAGAGCCAGTTCTCCTTATCTTACACTCTTTCCACAGCTGCTGGCTGTGCCACAGGTTGTGTTGCTCAGACAGCAGACTCTGCAGGGGAGATTAGCAGGAAGGCTTATTTCAGCATGAAAGCTCTCAGGATCCACATCTGGGAAAGGAAAGAAATGAAAGCAGGTGGGGCAAAGGGAGATGCAGACCCCCCAAGAACTGTGCAGCTGAACTGACCCCTCAGAGCTGCTCTGAGTTGGCCTGAATGAGGGAGCCTTTATCCCCTGCAGTCACCGGATGGCAGTGAGACACATTTCTTTAGCTGAGACAATTCTCTCCAGGAGCCCCCAATGTTTTTGGCACGCGGGATGGGTTTTGTGGAAGACAAGTTTTCCACTGACCTGCAGGGAGGAGGGGAGAACTGGGGGGAGATGGTTTTGGGATAAAACTGTTCCATCTCAGATCATAAGGCACTAGTTAGATTCTCATAAGGAGCACTAGATCCCTTGCGTGAGCTCAGGCAGTAACACTTGCTCACCTGTCACTCACCTCCTCTGTGCACCGGTTCCTAACAGGCCATGGACTGGTACTGGTCTGTGACCCGGGGGTTGGGGACCCCTGCTCTAAATGAACGAATAGCAGAGGACATCATTCCTGATGGTGAATCTGAATGACACATCTCAGGATCAGTCACCCCCAACACGTGAAGCCCCTTATTTGACAAAGAGAACTCTTTGTCCTCTCCTGAAACCTTCTCCACCTCCAATGTTTCCTATCAAAGTGAAGGGCCCCATGGTACATGTAGACACCTGGTCGGAAACCTCCAGGAAACCTCTTCCTCAACGTCTAATCGAGTCAGTCTCCACATCTTTTAGAATCATCTTTAAATATTTTCATTATAGTATTTTCCCTCTTTGTCTCTGCTCCCATTCACTTAGTTCAGTTTGCCATCACCTCTCATCTGAACTATTCCCACAGCTTCCTAATTGGTCTCCCTGCTTCCTGAATTCTTATTCTTAAATTCACCCTGTGTCCAACTGCCAGAAGGACCTTTCTAAAAGGCAGAGCAGAGCATGTTGCTTCCCTGCTTAAAACCTTTGAGTGGTCCCTCACTGCCCTCAGGATATCAGCCAAATCTTAGTGTGGGCCCCGGAGCCCAGAACCCACCCTCATCTGGTTCCACTTTCCCTACCTCTCACTCCCTCCCTCCATGCTGCTTATCACTCCTGTCACTCAGGGCGCTGCTCCGTGCCCTCCTTGATCTGCTTATGCTGTTCGCTCCTCTTGGAATGACCTTCCCTCTCCATCTCGCTAATTTATATTCATCCTAGAAGATATCACCTCCTCCAGAATATGATCCTGAACTCAGGCTCCCAGAGATTTTTGCCCAACAGAGCTCATCTTTGTATATTAGTGTCTTTGCTCCTTATTAAAAATTATGCTATAATGTTAATAGCCCACATTGAGTGCTTACTTGGTGCACTGTGCCAAATACTTTATATAGATTATCTCACTTCGTCCTCAAAATCACCTGTGAAGTTAGAAATATTATCTCTATTATATAGAGGAGCAAATCGAGCTTTGATGAAGTAACTCTTGTTCAAAGTCATTTGGTTAGTGTAGAGGGGATTTGGAATCAAGACTGTCTGCTTACGTTATTCTTGTTTTATTGATCTTTTCACCTCAGTACCCAGAACGGTGTGTAGCACGTAAAAAATAACTCTTGAACTAAACCTAGCACAGTGTCTACATCATGGTTTGTTTTTAATAATTTATTTTCTCCACCACATAAAATAGTGTAGATTGAAAGTGGTAGTAATAGCAATGCTAATATTTAATATTATTTTTCTTCAATATAAACAAAGGTAAATGGAAGCCTTTAAGGAGTTAAGTGCTGGTCAGGGGACCCTGGTTTCAGACCCTGGACCTGTGTCCACAGAGAGGAATGACACCAAGATTTGACCTACAACTTACTAGATTTGTTTTTCATTTCAGTAGAAGCAATATAATGCCTGTCTGTTTTCCCACATGATAAAGACAGGTCTTTATCATTTAATTTTCAGATCATGTGCAGTAGATATAACTTCTTCTTGAATTGACAGATATCCAATAATTAAAGTAAGAGTAAACACATGTTAAGTGCCTCGTTTAATCTCCCTTTAACTTCCCCCCAAGCCCTCACCAGTTAAGTTTTACCATATCAGTTTATACAATTTTGCCAACAGAGGCTCAGGAAGGTAGAGTGACTTGGTTAAAGTCACATAACTAACTTATGGATGTTTCAAGACACAACTTCAGCTAACTGCAAAGTCTTTGCTTGTTCCACTGTTCCCCTGCAGTCCTGCCCACCTGTGTTCCTGAAATATTGGCTTGTCTGCAGAGATCTGGACAGCTTCTAATGGGCATTGATGTTCTTAGGTATCTTCAATTGCTGGCATAATGGCTCCCTTGAGGGAAGGAGCTGACTCTTCACCAGCTCTTGTACCCTTGAGTTAGGTATTTAGCAGGTGGCCCCTGGGGAGCCAGGTGAGCATGCTGTAGCAGAACCTTGACGAGCAAGGGAGCTGCTGTTTTCTGAAACAGCAATCCTTCAGGGGTCTTATCCTAGTACATTGAACAAGAAGGAACTAAGAGAGATTGCATAAATTCATAGAGACAGAAGATTAGTGGTTGCCTGGGAGTAGGGTGGGGATGCTGGGAAGTAACTGATTAATGGATACTATGGGGTCTCTTTTTGAGGTGGTGAAAATTTTAGAACTAGATAGTAGTGATGGTTGCACAACATTCTAAATGTACTAATATCATATAATGGTACACCTTAAAATGGTTAAAGTGGTAAATTTTGTGTTGTGTATATTTTACCACAGTGAAAAAAAAGTTTGTATAAACATGGCCAGATCGGTGGACCATTTGCAAACATGATCACTTCTCCCACTGTTCTTTGTCTAAAATGATTTTTTATAGCCACTTTGGTGGTAAATTCAGCAATCAGTAGCCAACCATAAATGTAGCTGCAGCCTGAGTATTGATGTGGCTTGATTTTACTTTTTACTCCTGCCCGGATACTTTTCCTATTAATTCAGGAAGATAACATGGCATAGTCAAAAAAACAGGGGCTTTGGAGTTACGTGGACTTGCATCTGAATCCCAGCTTGCTATTTACTTACTGTGTGTGTGAGGAAGTTTACGTAACCTACCTCTGAGCTTTGGTTTTTCTCACCTATAAAATGGGAATTATAATACCTCATAGGGAGTTGGTGAAGATTAGAATTACTACCTGTAAAGACTCTGGTATATAGAAGGTAACCAGTAAGTGGTGACTATCCTTCCCCCTTCTCCTCCCTGACCAATGGCCCCTCCCATTCTCCTCCTTCTTCTTCCTCCTCCTCTTTATTCTCATCATAATCATTATGATTACACAAAGAAGAAATGCTGGGGCTAGGAGAAGAGAGCAGAATGTTTTCTACATCATAAAACTGATAGTATTAGCAACAATAGCAATTGTTCTGATGGATGCAGACAATACTGTGAGGTCTCCAAATATTCTTTTTACTCAAGATCTCATTTATCCTTCACTGCTGTTCTAGTGATAGCCAGTATGGGCTTATTATCCCCATTTGACATATGAGGAACTTGAGGCTCAGGGAGATCACACAAGAAATGGCAGAGCCAGAACTGAAACAAGAGCAAGTACTTCCGCATTTATCGCGTGCTATAGCCAAAGCTCTAGTCAGAGCTGCTAAAATGCTTCATAGCCACTTTGATTTAAAAAGTTAGAGTTGTGGCTGGGTGCAGTGGCTCATACTTGTAATCCCAGAACTTTGGGAGGCTGAGGTGGGCAGATCAGTTGAGGTCAGGAGTTTGAGGCTAGCCTGTCTAACATGGTGAAACCCTGTCTCTACTAAAAAAAAAAAAAATTAGCTGGGTGTGGTGGCACACACCTGTAATCCCGGCTACTCAGGAGGCTGAGGCACGAGAATCGCTTGAACCCAGGAGACAGAGGTTGCAGTGAGATGAGATCATGCCACTGCACTCCACCATGGACAACAGAGTGAAATTGCATCTCTAAATAAATAAATAAAGTCAGAATTTTGTCATGCCAGGTGTCTACCTCCTTGGGGGCACCAAGAGATTCTGAGTGTCCAAGCTGTCCTTAATTCATTAAAGCAGTGGCATAATATGAGTAAAGAACATTAGTACTGCTATCAGGAGACCTGGGTTCTAGTTCTAGTTTGGCCATTTATCCAGCACTGTCTGGAAGATTCCAAGAAGACAACTTAAGTCATGATAATATCATTTCCCTCCCTTCATCTCTGCTTCCCTCCCCCTCCCCTCCCTTTCCTTTCCCCTCCCCTTCCCTCCCTTTCCCTCTCCCCTCCCCTCCCTTCCCTTTCCCCTTCTCTTCCCTCCCTTTCCCTCTCCCCTCCCCTCCCTTCCCTTTCCCCTTCTCTTCCCTCTCTTTCCCCTTCCCTTCCCTCCCTTTCCCTCTCCCTTCCCCTCCCCCTCCCTTCCCTTCCCTTCCCCCTCCCTTCCCTTCCCTTCCTTCTTTTTCTTCCTTCCTTTCTCCAATGAACAGGTATTCTCTTAGATGCCAGGAATAAATATAACAATAAATAAACACGTTTTTCCCCCCTGCCTTTGTGGAGCTCATATTCTAGCAGAAGAGAATAATTAAGAACAAATATATACATGAAATAATTACAGGTGTTATTAAATGTTATAAAGGAGCTAAAGTGGGGCTTAATAGAGAGATACCTAACTTAGGGCCCTCAGTGAAAGAGAAGAGCCCTTTAACCTGAGTTCTGAAGACTGGGAAAGAGCCAGCCAAGCAAAAGGAGTCAGGGTAGGGAGAGGGCAGCATTTCAGCATTTCAGGCAGGAAACATCATAGGCAGAAGAGCTGGTGCTGGAGAGAATTCAGAAGATTTTAAGAATGGAAGGAAAACAGTGTCACTGAAGCTTAGTAGGTGGGGAGTGTTCTTAGCTGAGGTGTGAGAGAGACAGAACCCAAACCCTCCAGCGCCTATAGGCCCCAAGAAGTAGTTTGAATTTTAAGTGCAGTAGGAACCCTTTGAAATATTTTCTAAGCAAGGGAGCTCCATAATCTGATTTGTGTTTTAAGGATACAAATGGAGCTCCTGTGTGGAGCATGGGAGCAGAGAGGAAAGACAGGAGCCCAGTTAAGAGGCTGTAACAATGATTCAAGCAAGAGTTGAGTGGCTTTGAATAGGAATGATGACAATAAAGATGGTAAGATGTGGACAGATGGATGGTATATTTTGAGGCAGACACTAAAAGACTTGCTGATGGGTTGACTGTAGGGAGGAAGGGGCATGGATAAATCAGTGATGACCACTACAAATTTGAGCAAGACCCTTGGTAGTTGGAGAAGACTGGGTTTGGGGTATGGGAATAACTAGTTCCATTTTGGACATGTTAGGTACTAAAGAAAAAGCAGAGTGACAATGTGGAACAGTGAATTCAATAGTGAGACATGGATGTGAAGACCTAGTATAAAGTTCTAGAGCCACCATTAATTTAGTGAGTGACCATAAGCACTTTTCTCTCTCTGGGTTTCAGTTTCCTCATTTATGAGATGAATGGGTTGGATTTGATGGTATCTTGCACTTGTCCTAGCTTTGACATTTCATGATTCTAATAACAAGCTCACTTGTCATTCATGAATCTATCTAAAGCTGTGTATATCTGTTTATAATTGAAGTCTCTCCCATGTCTTTTAAGTCAGTGACTTTTTACTACACAAGTGCTGCTTTCTTAAATATGTGCTTAGGAATCTTTAGAGGTATTCAGATGAGGGCCTTTCATTGACTCCTCCAGAATTGGGTACCAGAGTACAAACCAGAACTTTGGTTCTAGTGCTCCCACCCATTTGTTACTTCTGGGTTTCTGGGCAGCATCTCTACTGCTTGTTTAGATCTTAAATCAATGGTTCCCAAACTTAGCTGCACATTGAAATTGCCTGAGGATCTTTAAAAAGTACCCATGCCTGACTCCATTCCCCAGCCATTCTGATTTAATTAGGATGTAGCCTGAGTATTGAGAGAGCTAAAAGTTCCCCAGGTGATTGTAACATGCAGCAGAGTTTGAGAACAACTGTGTTAGCGGCTAATCAAAGTGCTAGCTGATAATTAAGGTGTGCACTGGTAAATGTCCAGCTAACAGAAAGAACTTAAGGAATCACTCTCCTCTCAGGATTTTAGAAGTTCCTCAAAGCTCTAAAGACTTAAAGGACAGGAATAGTGGAGTGGTAGGATGTATTAGTCCATTCTCCAGCTCCTATGAAGAAATAACCGAGAGTAGGTAATTTATAAAGGAAAGAGGTTTAATTAACTCACAGTTCCACATGGCTGGGGAGGCCTCAGGAAACTTAAAATTGTGGCAGAAGGGGAAGCAAACACATCTTCTTCACATGGTGGCAGGAGAGAGAAATGTAGAGCAAAGTGGGGAAAATCCCCTTATAAAACCATCAGATCTCATAAGAACTCACTATCATGAGAACAGCATGGAGGAACCGCCCCCGTGATCTAATCACCTCCCATGAGGCCCCTTCTTCAACACATGGGGATTACCATTCAAGATGAGATTTTGGGTGGGGTCACAGTTAAACAATATCATAAGGCAAAAAAGCTGTTACTGTAGGAAAAGGGACAGTTATGGGTCTTTTCTGTAACAGTATGAGCAGGTCTACTTTTCTGCCATTTTCTCTCCCATCTCCCTTTAATAGATTTTAGACTTTCATATTATATATTTTGAATCCGAATCTTGCTATATTAGTTAACAAATACTAGAAACATATTCTTTTTTTTTTTTTGAGACAGAATCTTGCTCTGTTGCCCAGGTGGGAGAGTAGTGGTGCAATCTTGGCTCACTGCAACCTCCGCCTCCCAGGTGCAAGTGATTCTCATTCCTCAGCCTCCCAAGTAGCTGAGACTACAGGTATGCACCACCACACCCAGTTAATTTTTTGTATTTTTAGTAGAGATGGGGTTTCGCCATGTTGGCCAGGCTGGTCTCAAGTTCCTGTCCTCAACTTAATCTGCCTGCCTCAGCCCCGCAAAGTGCTGGGGTTACAGGTGTGCCCAGTCTTACAAACATTCTATCACTCCCATGTCTGTGACCATAGCAGAAATTAGCAATCAATCATAGAAGGTGTTCCTCCTGGGCCTGGATGTGGCTTCACAAGCTCTCACTACTCAGTGGTTCTGACAGTCACTGTACCAGTGGGTCAGACTCTAAACTGAGGAATATACACGTACCCACACAGATATCTGTGTGTGTGTTTGTTTTAATATTATAAGACCCTTTATTCCTGATGGTGACTTTGAAAAAACTCCCTTGTGCTCTGTGGTCTTAAGATTTTTTTTTTTTTTTTTTTTCAATCTGAGAGAGGAAATTTGGATTATTTAGTCTACCAGTTGGAAAAGCACAGGAGGCCTGTCACTGCAGTGGTGTTTTCTGGGGCTCAAGTCAATGAGAGACAAATCACAGATTCAATCAAAAGCCATGTGTGGAAGGCTAAATACCATATTTGAGAAAAGGAAACCTCGAGGTTATTCATCTTTACCTCATAGGAATCAAGCAGAAATAGAAACTACCTTTCAGGAGAAGGAATGTATAACTTCCAGCTTTTTGAGATGGGTTTCAGATTTATTTTTTTTCTTATTCAATCTAGTTCCTTATGGAACATAAATTAACCTTAAAGAGTAGCACTGGAGAAGATTGAAAGATTATTGCATTTTTTCTCTCTCTCCAATTTTAAAGTTTAAAAATCATAGTTGTCTTCTTTTTATTTATCAAAGGCTATGAACTTCCAAAGCATTGGTGAAAGCAACCAAAGAGGGATGAACAATGTTTCATAAAGGATGAGGGCTTAAATCTCCTCCCTCCTCTCTGAAATTCTTTCTCTGCCTACAGGCTCTCCTCTTTGGAAGGAGTATTCTGCCTGAGAAAGACCCACACAAAAATTTGCATCCCAGCCCTCAGGATTCCAGGTCTTTCCTCATCAGAGGTTGGAAAACATTTCTGCTCCCCTACCCTATCAGCACAGAATACAGTGAATAGGGTCAGACTTTGGAGCCAAATGTGGGATCCCATCCCACTTTACTTTGTGCTTGTTATGTAGCCTTGGACAGCTCAGCCTCACTAAGCCTTGGTTTCTGCTCATAAAGAAGAAGCTAATAATGCCTGTTTCTCAGAAGTTTGAAAGTCAAGGGCCAAACAGAGGGCATGGCCTGGGGTAGATGCTCTCCTTAGAAAAACTATCCAAGAAAACCTGCTTATAGCATGACAGTGATAACCTGTTTCAAGCTTAACATGTCAAATATTTTCCCTTTTCTGGTAACTGGAGGACAAAACCCTCAGTGGCCATGCCTTCTTGGTGGAAGGTAAATTTCCTCATCTGTCATCAGGCTGTGTAGGAACTCTCTTTTGTCAGCCTCTAGAGATCCGCCCTTCTCTCTATGTGTCTCTGGAGGGGTTGCCAGTCATAGGACCCTTCACTCCTCTACCACAGGAGAGGACAGGTGGCCCAAGCCAGACCAGCCATGTTCTCCTTCCATGTTCTCCTCTAAAGCTTAACGCATGATGGGAACACTCTTGCTGTAGTCAAGTTGAAAAGCAAGAAGTTAGAACAGGGTTATTACAAGCCTGTTTGAGAAAAAACGTTCATGAATTCCTTCTATGGACAACTCCAGACTCTTCTTTCCTGACTTCATAAGTCCATGACATTCATAAAACTCTAACTCATCCTCCAATTCCAAACACTACCACGTGCCATCCCACTGAGCTCTTCTTTTTCATGAGAGAGTTAAGAGTAGTGTCTGTTGCCAGCAAAGAACTTAACTGGTATATGATGGAAGTTTTCCAACATGGATGAGGGTCTTCCCTTTTAATATAATAAGACTGCATTTACTAATTAATTCCTAAAAAGCAAAGGTTATGTACTTTTGCTTTTATACAAGTATTGACTCTACTAGCGTAGACACGGGATCTTTGAGCCAAGAGGGGCCCCAAAGGACATCCAATCTAAAGTCTTCATTAATAACTGAAAAACCTGAGGGCAGAGATTGAGTGTGACTTGGTCTTTGTCCCACTGTCCTTTGGTGGCAGACCTGGGTTTAGAATTTAGGTACCCTGACACTGAGCCTCGTACCGTTTTACCTCTCGTCATCCTTAACGTATGTTTGTGGACTTAATGCTTTGAGCTCAGCACCCTCAAGACCACAGTAATAGCTTGTATCCTCATGAAAGCTAACAAGATTTCTTTCTTCTGCGTATAATCCACACTTGTGCCCTAGACCAGGTTTCTGGTGTATTTCAGGCTGCTGGTCGAAAGAGGGGATGGAGGCCAGAGAGTGACGTTGAATTTATACAGCCCAGAGCAGTATACAATCAACAGTTCCCAAGCTTCATTGAAGCATAGTCTTTGCACAAGAGAGCCACATACTTTGAATTTCTTCCTTACCAGGGATATTCTGACCCTAATCAATAATTTATCTTCTCTATCCAGAAAGCCTTCAAAGTGGGAGAGAAATCCACTCAACACTAACAGAAATAAAGAAATAGAGACAACAATTTGCTTTTCCCTTTATAGATTTCAGAGAATCTTGAAACAAAACAAAAACAGTAGACAAAAAGAAAAAGCATTAGAGCAAACACTGGGCCTTTTTTTGTAAGCAGCAGGAAAGAAGAAGGAGAAACACGCAAGGGCAGGTGTATTTTTGAAGAACAATTTATTTTTCTTTGGGTAGATACCCAGTAGTGGGGATTCCTGGGTAAAACAGTAGTTTTATTTGTAGCTCTTTCAGAAAGGGTGTGAGTAGGCCTTGTTTTAATAAAGTGTGTGTGACACATTTAACCAGGGGAAAAGAACAAAAACACTGGCTAAGAACTGTTGAGCACTTTCTGTGAGTCAGGCACTGGCTTCAGTGTTATTTGTGCTCTACAGCCATTTTGGGAGGAAGTATTCCCACTTTAGAGATGGGGAAACTGAGGGTCAGAAAATTGAGTTCATTTGTCCAAGGTCACACAGCTAGTAAGTAGTGGAGCCACGCTTGAAACTAGGGTGATTTAAACTCCAGTCCCTCATCCAGTATGCTTTACCGCATCCTAACCACAAAAGGAATGTGTCCATAACATGCTTTTGAAATCTGCAACAAGCCACACAATTCCTTCTTTCTGCATAAATAAATTAGGATAGAAACCCAACTTTGCAAACTTAATCATTCTTTTTCTTTTTCACCTGAACCAACCTTTACCAAGTGCTTGGAAAAGGTCACTTAAATCCACAGCCCAAGAAAAATGTATCTTTGTGATTAATATTTGTTAAAATGAGGAGTGACATGGTAATAAAATGGAAAGGTTTGGGGGCCTTTGGGAAAATCCATCTGACTGCAGGCTGTGGTTTCAGTAATGAGGCTGCTATTTTCCGGTCATGAAGGTAATGTTTTTTGATGCAGGTGGAATTATTAACAAGGTGAACATATCTGCCTGGAGGGTGGAGGGCTAGAAAGAAACTGCCTTGGGAAAATGGCTCAGGGTGGGAGGCCACATGACTTTCCTTCTTCATTTTCAGAAGGTATGAAAATTTCACATGTTGGGAGTGGTTTGTTCTCTCTCCTTTCTCCTGCTCTCATGGTAACTCATTCAATGGCATGTGTGTATTTGTGCCTGGAACGGTAGGGGAACAGGAAGAGTACCAGAAGAGATGCAAGATGAAATTGAAGAAAGTATATACTTAAACCATTTTCTCCACTGTCCAGAAGTTTAGTTCAGGTTATTCTTCCTATTACTCACCAGTAGGGCTGGCTTGCCTGGCAAGTGGAGTAATAGCACCTAGGGGATACTGGGCAGCAATAGAAAGGGGTTAGAGTTTATGTGATGATACAAGGCCAGAGGACCCAGGAGTATACAAACCCTTGCTTTTACCCAGTTATTTCTCTTTTGATAAGCTTCCTGAAAAAAAAAAAAGTAAAAATAAATACCATTTGACCCAGCCATGCCATTACTGGGTATATACCCAAAGGATTATAAATCATGCTGCTATAAAGACACATGCACACGTATGTTTATTGCGGCACTACTCACAATAGCAAAGACTTGGAACAAACCCAAATGTCCATCAATGATAGACTGGATTAAGAAAATGTGGCACATATACAGCATGGAATACTATGCAGCCATAAAAAAGGATGAATTCATGTCCTTTGTGGGGACATGGATGAAGCTGGAAACCATCATTCTGAGCAAACTGTCACAAGGACAGAAAACCAAACACTGTATGTTCTCACTTATAGGTGGGAATTGAACAATGAGAACACTTGGACACAGGGTGGGGAACATCACACACCGGGGCCTGTTGTGGGGTGGGGGAAGGGGAGAGGGATAGTATTAGGAGAAATACCTAATGTAAATGACTAATTAACAGGTGCAACACACCAACATGGCACATGTATACATATGTAAAAACCTGCGCGTTGTGCACATGTACCCTAGAACTTAAAGTATTAAAAAGAAAAGTAAAAATAACACTGTAATTAGTTGGTTTTGAACTTAAACTCCAAAGTAAGAATAAACTGGGCCAGGTGTTTGTGTCCTCTTGTTGAGGCCAGAGGCAGCCTGGAGGAAAGTGAAGGAAGTCCAAATGACCTACTTTCCCTCCAAACTTAGGTGCCTGCCCATTCAACACTATGAAAACTTCCACCTGCTGATAAAGAAAGAAGCAGACATCAATGGAAAGACAGCATCCTGCTCCCACTGTCTCCTCAAGCTCTTCCAGGCTAGATAAAGCTCAGGCCTGACTACTCTGCCAGAAAAAAAGAAGACATCCAGAGATGTGGACATGGCTGGAGAGAGATCCTCCAAGAAGTGGTATCAAGTCTGTGGGTCTCTTTGAGAGCACCATCTCCAGAAAGAGCAACTCAATCAGTTTTTTGGACTCTGACCCACCAAATAATCATGACTTTCTTTGTGTGTATGTATGTGGCAGGGTAAGTGGTTGGGGTGGATTTAATGCCTTCCATCCTTGATGGGGAGACAGGAGCTGCAGAGGCACCCATAGTCCAAAAGGAAAGTTACTGACACTCCCCATCGACTCCTCCCCACTCAACGCACCTTCATCATCTTCTGCCCCAGTTACGTCTTTCCGGCTGAATGTGGTGTTCTCTCTTTTCACTCTATTCTGAGTTTGCTGTCAGAGTGGTTTTCCTGAAGCACAACTTTGATTTTTTCACTAAATGCTCAAAAATACTCCATGGCTCTCACTCTCTGGAGCAGTGGTGAGCAGTCTGGCCCTCCTGTTTTTGTAAATAAAGCTTTATTGGAACACAGCCACATGTACATATTAGCCATGGCACTCTCATGCTACAAAGTCAGAGTTGAGTAGTTGCAACAGAGAATACATGACCTACAAAGCCTAAAATATTTACCATCTAGTCCTTAATGATAAAAAATTTGCCAAATCCTGGTTTAGAGAAATATGTCCAAACATCTGTTCCTGGCATTTGAGGTACTTGTCAGTCTGGGCCCAATAAATCTTTCTTGTCTTGTCTGTTTCTGCTCCCCTTCAAGTGCCTCATGTCCCAACCGAAAGGGAATCCTGACTTGATACCTTTTTGGTGGTTTTTGTACTTATTTTTTTATTGAATTCTAACACACATATAGAAAAATATGAATATTTTAAGTCCATAGCTTGATGAATTTTCACAACATGTGTATCCCAATAACACCCAAATTAAGAAACAATATGTATTACCCATACCCTAGAAGCCCTCCTCATGATCATTTATATTCTGATTTCTAACACTGTAGATTAGTTGTAGCTCTTTTTGAGTTTAATATAAATACCAAAGTAAGTATTTCTTTTGTTTGGCTTCTTTTGTTCAACAATAGGTTTGTGAATTCATCCACATCATCACACGTAGTTGTTGTGTGTTCATTCCCAGTGCTGTATTCCATTTTGTGTTTCATTATATCACAGTTTATTAATTCTATAGTTGATAGGCATTTGGATAGTTTCTAATTTGGGGCTATTATAAACAATGCTGCCATAAACACCTTTTTACATGTTTTCCGATTAGTATATATATGTATTTCTATTGGGTTAATACCTAAGTATATCATTGTTGAGTCATAGGGTAAATACTACCAAAATGCTTTTCAGTATACAAATATATGCTCGTATCAGGAATGCTTGAGAATTCCAGTTGCTATTCAAAATCCTTGCCAACATTTGGGTTCTGGTTGGTGCTGATTTTTTCTCTTTTAGCAATTCTGGTAGGCATACTACAGAATCGTGTTGTGGTTTAAGTATGCATTTCCTTAATCTCTAAGAGGTGGAGCATCATTTCATAAATATTGGCCATTTGGACATCCTCTTGTAATGTGCTTGTTTAAGTCTTTGCCTTCTTCCCTTTCCGATTGACTTTTATTTATTTGTATCAAACTTTTATATATTTTGGCTCTGAGTCTTTTCTCAGATATGCATATTATACATATTGTCTCTTATTCTATGGGTTGCCTTTTCACTCAAGATTTTGATAAACTAAAGTTTCTAAACTTAATTCCTTTTATTTTTTTTTGTTCATGATTAGCACTTTTGATCCTGTTTAAGAAATCTTTGTCATTTTCAAAATTATGAAGATATTCTCATATTTTCCTGTAAGCTTTCTTCCTACCTTTAGATTTTAAATCAGGAAATGATTTTGTATATAAATATATATGTATACTATAAGTAGGAGGTCAAGTTTTTTCCCATATGGATATTTAATTGGTACACCTTCTTAAATTTTAATTTTTTTTTAGATTTAAGAGGTACATGTGCAGATACATTATGTGGTTATCTTATATAATACTGGAATAGGGGTGTCTATTGAACCCTTCACCTAGATAATGAACATAGTGTTACCAGGGGTGAATCTGCATAGGTCTGCATAGGTCTTGATCCTTGCCTCCTCAAAGAAAAGAATTCAGCTGAGGGGTAGAAGTAGGTTTAAGGCAGAGGGAGAGGCCAAGGCAAGTTTGAGAACAGGAGTGAGAGTTTATCAAAAAGCTTTAGAGCAAGAACAAAGGGAAGCAAAGCCCACTTGGAAGAGGGTCAAGTGGGTGGCTTGAGAGATTCAAGTGCCCCATCCAGACCTTGACTTGGGGTTTTATACATTGGCATAGTTCTGGAGTTTGTGTTTCTTCTCCCTTGAGCCTTCCCTTGGGGTGGGCTATCCACATCAGCAGTGGCTTGCCAGCACTTGGGAGGGCCTGCGCGCACAGTGTGTTCACTGAAGTTGTACACATGCTCACTTGAGATGATTTTCCCTTACCAGTCAGGACTTCCCAGAGGTAGGTCATATATCATTTAAACTCTACCATTTTGCCTCTTAGTGTGCATACTTGAACCCACTCACCCAACTCCTGAAACCTTATTGGGAAGCTGCTGATCACTAGCTTCAGGTATTTTCTATCTATTGAAAGACTGTCTTTCCCTGGGACTGGCTGCAACTGATGATCATTTTAGAGAGACAGTTGATTAACTGCCTGACCATCACCTGATAGTCACCTGACATTCCTGGGTGGAGGCCCTCTCCTGCCCTGCTCCTGTCTGCCTAGCTACCTACTCTAACAATAGTACCTGATTACCCAATAGGTAGTTTTTGAGCCCTTGTTCTCCTTCCTCCATCCCCCACTTCTGGAGTCCCAGTGTCTATTATTTCCATATTTATGTCCATGTGTACTCATTGTTTAGCTTCCACTTATTAGTGAGAATATGTAGTATTTGATTTTCTCTTTCTATGTCAATTCACTTAGGGTAATGGCCTCTAGCTGCATTCATGTTGCTGCAAGGGACATGATTTCCTTCCTTTTTATGGCTATGTCATATTCCATGGTACATATGTACCACATTTTCTTTATCCAGTCCACCATTGATGAGCCCTAGATCGATTCAATAATTTTGCTATCGTGAATAGTGCTGTGATAAACATGCAAGGGCAGGTATATTTTTGATAGAACAATTTATTTTTCTTTGGGTAGATACCTAGTAGATACCTCCTGGGTTAAACAGTAGTTTTATTTGTAGCTCTTTCAGAAATCTCTGTACCATTTTCCATAGGGGTTAAACTCATTTACATTCTCACCAAGAGTATATAAGCATTCCCTTTTCTCTGCATCCTTGCCAACATGTTATTTTTTTATTGTTTCGTAATAGCCACTTTGATTGGTATGAGATGGTATCTCATTGTGGTTGTAATTTGCATTTCTCTGATAATTAGTGATCATGAGCATTTTTATTACATTTCTTGGCCTCTTGTGTGTCTTCTTTTGGGAAGTGTCTGTTTCATGTCTTTTCCCCACATTTTAATGGGGCTATTTATTTTTTTTTCTTGTTGATTTATGTGTCTTATAGATTCTGTATATTAGTCCTCCATCAGATGCATAGTTTGTAAATATTTTCTCCACATTCTGTAGGTTTTCTGTTCACTCTGTTGATTGTTTATTTTGCTGTGCAGAAGCTCTGTAGTTTAATTAAATCCCACTTGTTGATTTTTGTTTTGTCGCATTTGCTCTGAAGTCTTAGTTGTAAATTCTTGGCCAGAACCAATATCCAGAAGAGTTTTTCCTAGGTTTTCTTATAGGATTTTAATAGTTTGAGGTCTTACATTTAATTCTTTAATCTATCTTGAGTAAATATTTATATATGGTAATAGGTAGGGTTCCAGTTTCATTCTTCTGCATATGGCTAGCCAGTTTTCCCAGCAAAGTTTATTGAATAGAATGTCCTTTCATTGTTTATTTTTGACAACTTTGTCAGAGATCTGTTGGTTGTGGATGTGTGGCTTTATTTCTGGGTTCTCTATTCTGTTCCCTTGATCTATGTGTCTATTTCTGTATGAGTACCATGGTTTTTCAGTTACTGTAGTCTTGTAGCATACCTTGAAGTCGGGTAATCTGATGCCTCTGGAGGTTTTTTTTTTTTTTTTTTTTTTTTTTTTTTTTTTGTT